>NW_005370572.1:138225-153318 GCF_000412655.1 Myotis brandtii | reverse complement strand
TGAGAGCCTATTTCTCCAATGTCACCCATTGACTTGGACTGTGCTGGCCAGGCCAACAGATTCTTTTACAGGATGACTTTGCATGCTTTCTTACTAAAACCAAAAATAACACCAAACTGCCAACTATAGGCAGCATTTTATGATAACCTAACCACTGGTACCATCCAATAGTGTGTAAGTCAAAGCTGTCTGACTCAAAAATGCTAGGAATATATTTTTTTCAAATCCAGTCTTTCAAATAATGGCATGGTAACAAACTGACAAATGCACACTAATTAAAAAAATAAGCTATTGATCAAAGCCTCTGTATTATAAATACATTTATACTTTGTTAAAATGCAAACAACAAGTTGTTTTGACATTGTCCCAAGATAAATTCATGACAGAGAAATGATTTATTTTGCATATTCCCCCTCAGTTTAATTTCATACAAGCCATGCACAAGAACTTTTGCATAAGGGCATGACAAATAATCTGTGAGAGAGGAAATAACTAGAGGCTTTGGAACAGGAAGGTGTTGAAAGACTGGTGAAGGTCATCCTTATGAATTGGAATAGTTAAGTTTTCTCATTCATCTCAACAATCAATTATGTCTGTAGGAAAGCGTTTCAATTTATTATGCTTTTAAAACCTGCTTAATTTTCTTCATTATAATTGGATCTGCATATTGGGAGAATGAATTATTTTATGTAGATCATGGTGCTTAATTCATTTATAGTAACACTTATGGAAATCCCATCAATATGTGTATCTGCATAAAATTTCAAAATATTACATTAGCTTCTATGTACTTAGAACATTATCTTTGATAAAGAAATTATTGAAATCACTAAAAAAAAAACCCTAGCATTTCTTGTTCACTGTAATTTCAAATTCATACATCAGCTAAGTAATAGGAAATAATCTGTTTTAAAAAAACACACGTTTTGCCATAAAACCTAAGTTTACTGCCTGTCTAGCCATTTCCGATACATTAAATGACAAGATATGGTCCCATTAAGGCCTGAAACTGCAGGCAAAACTGCTAATACCTCAAGAAAAGGTTTTACATGGCAGTTAAAAGTTCAAAGTATAAAACCTAACAATTATATTCAGAGACCCACACTTAGAAAAGGTTTACACAGAGTGAACTGCTAACGGTTTGCACAGAGCAAAAAAAGATATCTTTTGTATTTCTTGCACAAAATGATGAGTGCTTCATCCTCGATATACATGGGTCACAAAACGAAAAAAATATTGTTGTCATATTTAAGGTTCTAGCAATATCTACATATGGATTTTGCTGTAAGAATAAAATTATCTTTAATATTAAGTAAAGCTTCATGTTAGAAAATTAATGCTCAGGGATTGCTTTATTACTGATGCAGAATATAATTCATTTCATAATGTACAGTGTTTTTTCTTAGACAATGGTTTTTGGTAGAAGAATCAATATAAATATGCACAAAATGCACATTCCTGACTTATTTTTAAATTCAATCTGATTACATACATACATACATACATACTTACTTTAAACTTTCTTCCACAGGAGGAAAATCATATATACTCAATACAAAATACTGCAGAAGGCAATAAAATCCTTCCAATGGAAAGATATTGGAAGGAAAGTTTCTAACTTGAGAAAGTAGCCATCATAACACTAAAAAAATGATGTGTGAAAATGAATGTACAATTTTAGGAGCAAAACAGAAAAATAACATAGCTCCTTATAGAACAGTCTACTTTAATTATGGTAAACTATACATGTAAAATGAAAGAGCAACATGCCCTGTTGAACAGAGCTGAAAAGCTTACAAAAAATTTCATCTGATACCATTTTGGTTTTTAATCTTTAGTTAGGCCCAAGACCAGAAAGGGGGAAAAAATATCTATCTCAACAGTGACCTCTAGTGGACAAGTGTTAAAATGGCTGTTTCAAAAAAACTTGTCTAAGACTGAAAAGGAGTAGGAAAACACTTAACAAAACTAACACTTCCAAACAGTGTAAGAAGCAAGGATAAGATTAAAGAGTAGACTAAAGACTTAGCTAACACTGGCTTACAAGAGAGGGTAATCACAAAGGCAGCAGGTGGAGGAGCAGGGCAGAGACTGAGGAAGACAGACTGGAATAACTGCTATGTTTCCTTTTTTAGAAGCCCAAAGCCAGCCCTTGGAGGTATCACCTCGGTCTGCCGGGACTTGGCACAACTCATCAGCTACCAATCCAATGCTCCATCGGCATTAATTGAGTACCTATTTCATGTTCACCATGCTTTGGGCACTTTTGTTGGGGGTAGGATACATAGCATCCGACAGGGCTCCTTACCTCAAGAAACATCTAAAATAGTTAATTATATGAAGAAATTAGCAACTAATTTGGGACCTTAAATACAGAATATAAAACTAACTTTAAGTGAAAGAGTAATGGGCCTAGAAGACGTGAGACCGAGGGTGGTAGAAGGAGGCCCACGAGGTCGCTGGGGGGAAGAACCATGAGCGGCTCAGCGTGGTGCCAGCCTGCCCTCCGTGTGGATCCTCGGATGTCTGTGAGGAGTGCCAGCCCACACACCATTCCTCAAGTCTAAAAGGGCCCTAATAACTACAAAGATGATATGACACCAATTTCCAGGACATAAGGTAAAGTTTCTTTACAGCTCTCACAGTCCAGCACGTTTGAAATGGGCCCACGAGTTAGAAACAGAAGTTTGTGGTGACCACACCTATTCAAGCCCCTATACTGGGAAAGCCTGAAAAAACTGTCCAGTTCCTACACTGACCATTCACCTCAGGCCAGCTTTCCTCCCCGTCACGGACTGCTTCCTTCCATCAGCTGGTCTATACAGGTAATTACTGGGAGGCCACTGTGTGTTCAGCAAGAACAGGACATGAAAGAAGACTAGGACACAGTCCTGCTTTCAATAAAGCCTAAGATCTGTTTGGAGAGAGAGAAGAAAGATGAAACACGCGGACAAGGATGTGCGACACTGGTGTAAAGAATCTATGAACAGCCCTGACCGGTTTGGCTCAGTGGATAGAGCGTCGGCCTGCGGACTGAAGGGTCCCAGGTTCGATTCCGGTCGGGCATATGTGCCTTGGTTGCGGGCACATCCCCGGTGGGGGGTGTGCAGGAGGCAGCTGATCGATGTTTCTCTCATCTATGTTTCTAGCTCTCTGTCCCTCTCCCTTTCTCTCTGTAAAAAAATCAATAAAAAAAAGTATGTTTAAAAAAAAAAAAGAATCTATGAACAATAGGAGTTTGGGGAAGAAAGATTTCAAGTTGGCCAGGGTAGTCAGGGAGCCTGGAGGGGAGGGTGGGGGCAAGGCCACTGCAGAAGAGAGAGTAAGGGACAAGGTAGCCTAGAACAGAGCAGGGCTAGGCACCTAAGGGGGAGAGGAATCTTCCTGTGGCAGCACCTGGTGAGGAAAGGCTGGCTGTAGGATGGGGGCCAGAGCAGAACTGGTTTGGAAAGGCAAACAGCGCCTTCTACAGGATATGTGTGGTATCACAGGGAAAGTGGAGTTTCTGAAGGGTTGGTCTGGTGGTGAACCTCATCTTTACTCTGAAACCATTCCCATTGGGCCAGAAGGGAAACTCTCTGTTGGGTTCCGAGATTGTACCTGTCCAGTCATAGCAGAAGGAAATGGTCCAGTGGCTACTCTGCCTCCCACCTCCTGGACATGCATGCATCTAGGAAAGTGGTTGCAGGCAGGGCCATTTGCCACTGACTTCCCAGTTTCCAAAACTCGTCAACATTGCCCCAGGTTTAAATTTAAGTAATGTCACTGTATTAATGGTGAACCTCTATCAGTGATTACCTTGACAATTTTGAAATATTTCTACGACTTCCCAGTTTCCAAAACTCGTCAACATTGCCCCAGTGCCCCAGGTTTAAATTTCAGTAGTGTCACTGTACTAATGATGAACCTCTAACAGTGATTACCTTGACAATTTTGAAATATTTCTATGAACTGTAATTTAGAAAGCATCAAGGATTTATGCTCACAAAATCTTGAGGAATTTAAGGACCATCAGCCCACTTTCACCTTCCTCATGGCCTCACTTGTACTGTTGAGTGTACCTGTCAATATCAAAACTAGCAGCAGGGAAAGAAAGTTAACACAACATCACAGTGTCCCCACAGATACTGACTCAAATGCGTGGAGTCAATGGGTGTCCCCGATCAGGGCCCCACCCCACTTTGAGTAAGCCAGTCATTCATCCCATAAGTCCACAGCAGGGATTTTAGAGACCAGTGGAACTGGTATGCTAAGAGAAAAACACAAACACGTTTGCAAGATAAAAGCAGTACTGAGGCAGCCCCTATTAAAAACCACAGAAAGTGAAAGACACTGATTACAATAAAACATGACAGGAGGATGTGCTCAGTCACTTACACATAATGCATATTTATATTGCCATCAAATGGACATATTTACTATAAACACTTGAAAAGCCATTGTAAAGTCATTCATTTAAATGCCAGAAAAACAGTAAAAGATGCTAATTTGACCTTAGTGGAACAGACCGAGTGTCACTGACACTACTCACATTGGCATGAAACAGAATTTACCAAGATGATTAATTAGAGTTTACTGGATAAGTGTGTCTCAAACGAGGAAAGAAGAAGAAGAAAAAAAAACAGGAAGGAAGAAATATGAAGTTTGGATCCATTCACAGTCAACCTTTTCACAGACACAATTTAAGTCCATATTTGTGTGTCTCTAGGTTAATCTCTTATCATATGCCTGGAGCAAGAAACTGATCCATGGATACCTGAGATTTCTATCTCTGTGGCAGTATAAAAAGAAATGTTACAACCATCTGAAAGATATTTTAAAGAACAGATCAATTAATTAAATAATATGATTAAAGCAAGTTTTGCTTTCTTGTTTAAATGTAAAGTGTTTCACTCTAATAATGACGCATAATATAAGCTTGGCAATTAAGAAATATTTTTATAAACTACTGAGTATACAGCTTCAGGAATTCTGCTCACAAAATCTTGGGGAAATCAGGAATCATGCTGTCCACCCTTCTAAACAAACAGCAAAACCCTCTGACTGGGATTAGATTCTCTGTGGACAACAGGACCATTTGCTACAAAAACAATAAAAACAGCTGCATGTCACCTGTTACAAAAATGACCACAAGTGACTGTTGCCCTCACTTTCAGCTTCTGTGGTCCCTACTACTAAAATGTGACAATTGTGCCTCTCTGCCTTTGCCTTACAAATATGCACTTTTTGCTAAAAATGAACTAATCTGCCTGTCTCCTGCACATGAGGGGCCCTGCCACTCCTAATTCTCAATAATCAACAGCTCTGTGACATTGCTTCAAGCTGTACACAATGCACATAAATTCACGGCACAAATCCCTCAGGATGACATTCTGCTCAATTTCATTGGACTCAGAAAGCTCCTGAACAAATTCTTGCCACATGATTAGAAAATCACTCAAGGCTGCAGGAAATATGGCAAACACAAAGAAGTGACAGTCAATTAGGAATGAGAAAGGAGAGTGGGGCCCTGTCATTAAAAAATCTTTAAAGCCACAGCTAAGAATAAAATGGCCCATATCATTCATGCAAGATATTCTTATAAGAGCTGGTATTAAACCTACTATTTGTTAAGCATACCATGACTCAACTAATGTCCAATAGAAACCAGACTCAAGAATTTTTTAAAATGCAAATTCAAATATATATATATATAGTTTATACAACTCTTTGGTTTCTCCCCCGCTCCCCTCATTAAGCAGGGAAGGAAAGTACATCAACAGATAAATTTTTCCCCTTTGAAGAGGAAGTATAGATGAAAGCAAAAACTCTTATTCTAATTATTTTTTTACACTTTTTTTTTCATAAAATATTAACGAATGGCCCAGCAGTTCAGGTCACTGCAGCATTTATCATCCCTAAATGGGACTAATTCCACAGAAACAAAATGTCACTTTCTTTCTTCAGCTTACACACTCAATAAGAAAGAGTCCTCAAAATAGAGCAATGTACAAAATATGGGAAGACAATATGCTCATGTATCTTAGTGTCACCAAAATAAACTTTAGGATTCCCCAAATAAACGTGTGTCTTTAAAGGAAACAAGAGAATCAGCAGTATCACCACATTACCGACAAGGCAGACACTGTGAAACAAATGAGAAAGGCAACTCACTTGTTAGCTTGTTGTGGCTGAGGACCAGCTGTGTGATGTGGGATAAGGAGACTGTAAAAGAAAAAGAAAAAATCACACAATTAGTTAATGTACCCAAATTATAGTTACACTCCTAAAATGTAAAGTGCTAAATTATTTTCACAGGTTGAAGTGTTACCTCTCACAAAAACAGACTCAAGAATTCATATAACACTGTCGGTAAATGTTAAACCAAATTAAGAAAAGTCATGCAATTAGCAGTGCAATCAGCATAGCAAGTTGGAGCTAATGAGATTAATGAGCAGGATCAGACATTCTAAGGGCCAGTCAGCTTTGCTTGCAGAGCTGGTTTTTGCTGGCCCAGCCTCAGTGATCCATCTCAGTAACTGTGCCAGTCAGAGAACCGGCCAAGAGTGTGGAAGGCACAAAGCCCTCATCCAAGCTAACAAACTATCACACCAAGACAAAAAGATCACACCACAGACTCATCCAATCCAAACTGTCAATGGTGTTGCTGTTGGAAATCATGATTTACTTACTTATCCTTGTATGGCTTTGATCTATCTTAGTCAACGAGTTATAATCTAAAATTACTATGGCCCTGGCCGGTTTGACTCAGTGGATAGAGCGTCAGCCTGCGGACTGAGGGGTCCCAGGTTCGATTCTGGTCAAGGGCATGTAACTTGGTTGCGGGCACATCCCCAGTAGGGGGTGTGCAGGAGGCAGCTGATTGATGTTTCTCTCTCATCAATGTTTCTAACTCTCTATCCCTCTCCCTTCCTCTCTGTAAAAAATCAATAAAATATATTTTAAAAAATAAAATAAAATAAAAAATAAAAATAAAATTACTATGTATGTTGATGTTCGAACTGTCCCAGTTGGACAGTGCGTGCCCATCTAACCTGGTTGCTAAGCTCCTTTGGCAAGTCCCATCACTCTGAGCACGTCCTTGCTTTCTGCACAAGGTATTCAAGCTCTTCTGATACTTCTCTGCCACAGCCCTGGAATCAGCCATTTCTAAAATGAGCTCTGGTTCCTTTTTGTGGAAATGTATATATAAGCCAAAATCTGGGCACTAGATGTGCTCATTGCCATCTAGGGCATAGTGGTTCTCAACCTTCTGGCCCTTTCAATACAGTTCCTCATGTTGTGACCCAACCATAAAATTATTTTCGTTGCTACTTCATAACTGTAATGTTGCTACTGTTATGAATCGTAATGTAAATATCTGATATGCAGGATGGTCTTAGGCGACCCCTGTGAAAGGGTCGTTCGACCGCCAAAGGGGTCACGACCCACAGGTTGAGAACCACTGACCTAGGGGCTCAATATTCTCAGCCCCTATCAGTGGAGAGAGCTAAAGAACACATGAACACACACACACACACACACACAACTGTGTTCACTTCACTATTTATATTATTGAATTCATACCAACAAATCTGATTTCAATACGAAGTTCATTCAAGTTTTCTTCCTTCCCATGTTTGTAATCCCCTTCTCTAATAGTGAGACCTCTGACTTCCATTACCTTTAACCTACTCACTTACTTCATGATACCTCTATACGTAACTGCATAGAGTTATCTTATAGCTTATGCTTATCTGCAGGGAAACCCAGGAGTCTGGTAGATTCTTGGTCACAAGCAGGACAAGTAGGTTGGCTAGAGATGTTTAATGTTTCATTTAAAGTTGAAACTGCCCCAGAAGTCCCAAGCCAGCTTATACAAGTCGAGGGACATGCAGATTGATGGCTTACATCTGGCTACAGGTACATGACCAGTCGGGCATAAAAGACACTGCTGGACATTTTTGGCTGGGCTTCCCTGAAACCCTGATTCTTTCACATGTCTTGATGGTTCATATCTGGAGACAAAATATGTTCTGAGCAGCTAAAAATACCATCCTAGGGAATCACCAGTGAGCCTCCCGGACCGCAGAGGCTCACCATGTTTTCTTACTCCTGCTAAACCATGTATGTTGTGGATTCTTCTGAGTACTTTCAACCATCCAATGTAATAATGCAGCAACAGATCTCCCCCCACCTCCTCCTTCCACCATCACACTCTGTCAGACTCACCCTCCTCATCTGCCCTCACCCTCCTTGCCCTGCCTGGCTTCGAACCTCCCAAGCCAGGTTTGCCACCCCGCACAGATGCCCCCCCTCATCCCACTCAGGTTTCCACACATGGTGTAGGCCATCACGCCCCCAAATCTGAACACCTTTCTTTTTCTGTCCCACTTACTGGCTTTCGGACTGAACGACTACAGAAGGGGGAAGAAAAAGGCAAAGAGGAAGGAGAAGAGCATGTTTGTGATCTGTAAGAGTCACATAACATCTAAGATTTTAGACACTGCAGAACATCTCATACATTTTTTGCTTATAAAAGTTAAGATTTTCTTGCCCACCAAACAAAGCATTCCTTTATCTCTATGTTATATAGTCTGATAAAAAAAAAATCAAAGAGCTGTTGCCCTCCTACCAAACAAGATGAAATGGATTCACAGATAGATCAGTTGAGACTATGATCAACCTCATGTGAGAACAAACCACAAATAATAAAGGTTACACATAACAGGAGTTTCTCTCTTTTTTATACACAGGCAATCCAGAGGTTCCTGGTATCTTGTTGATCAACCATCCCCAATGCATGAATCACATCTCATGGTCTACAATGGCTACATGAGCTTAGCCATCATGTCTGCATTCCCTTCAGAAAGACAGAAAGGGAAAAAAAAATGCCTTCCTCCTTTAGAAAACTTCCAAGAAGTTACACATGGCACTTCTACTTATAAGCAATTAATCAAAATTTTATAATGCAGTCAGGCCTAGCTGCAAGGGAGGCAGGGAAATGCAGTCTGTATTCTAGGTGACCATGTGCCAGCTAAAATTAGGGGTTTTATTATCAAGAAAGATGGGGCAAACTGAAACTAGCAGACAACTAACAACCTCTGCCACTAGCAAACTACTCCAATTAAGTGTCACAGAAATCAACTGTGATTATAAAGAAAACTAATAATCCTATCTCCTCCTGCCTTTATTTTTCCTAAAATATCACAACTAATTAAAAACAAAGAAATTTTGCTCTCCTCCCAAAAAACGTTTATGATGAAAGATTTAAGTAGTGAAAGCTGGTTCTCTGCAATCATTTCAGTGTGTCATTTCAACAAGCATTTAGCAAGAATAAAGTGGTGAAATGTGCAAGTTTCTTTTTTTTAATAGAGAACAGAAATCCAGTTGTTGCTTCAGCTGATCACATTACTAGAATGTACTTTTTTTTTTCTTTTCTTACTATTGTTACAGGGCTACATGCTAAAGTAGGTAAGAGGGAGAAAAATTAGATTAGAAAAGAAAAAGTTAATGAAAGACCTTAGAGGAAATATTTAGGACAACAAAGGACCCTGGGCTGGGCCTATGGGGAGAGCAGTAAGATTGGACAGAATCAATCACAAAGCCTGGTACAGGCAAAGACCGAGTAGAGACAGGAATATTCATAAAAGCCACGGCTCCCTCCCACTTGGCAATGTTGAGTTCATTGTGAGTCTCCTATGGAAACTGCACTGTTAAAAAAGAAGGGAGGAGCATTTTCTCAGTCCTTTGAGATTTTGCTTCCTGGCAATTGTCATCACTTCGGCTCCAATAAACTCATAAAAATTCTTTAAAAAGGGGAAGGAGGGGAGAAAGGGTCTAGCAAAATAGAATGGCTTATTTAAAAGTACAAAAGCCACTCTAGTCAAACAAGTTGGGGAAACGGGAGCAGGCTGTACCCTGACCTGGATCACACACTGGGAGACCTTCCACTGTATGAATAACACACTTTAATGGTCCTGCTAAGCCATTAGCTGTCAAGAATGGGCACTGCCAGAACAGTGAGGACTGTTATTGAAATTCCTACAACAATATTAAACTATGCTTTGCCCAGCCATTTTCAAAGACGAGTATATTTCAAAAGTCAACCAAATAACTATGAAGTACTATGGTTGAAAGCAGAATATTTTCAAAAGTCAACTAAATAACTAAGAATTGTGTTGACATACACAGTTAAGTGTTAGCATGCCTTGACTGTCATTCTATCTCTAGCCTTTAGAAATGGGATTTGAGTGAACACTATTTCAGGCCAAAATGAATAGTGGGAAACAAAACCATTGGGAGGGAGGTGTTTGTGAGGGAAAGTGTGGTGGGGTGAGGTTGCTGGCACTGTATATATGATTTATAATCATTTGTGTCTAGCCAAAAGAGGAATCAGCAGGAAAATGCTCAAAGAGGACCTGGCTGCTACAGAAATTTCACAAGAGAGACAGTCAAGGACTCGCTGACTGGGTATTTACTGAGCACACTGAGTGTCCAGGCGTCGCTATCTTGGAGATCCTTGTAGAAGTAATGTTGACCATACATCCTCGTTAGCCTGGGACAGTCTGAGATTATGTCTGCTGTTCCTCTCAGAGCTGTACTGGTTTGGATGACAAATTACTTAGTCACTCAATTGAGTGAACATGCCCAAAATCTTAAAATGCAAGGTAAACCCTACAATGTGAGGTATAAAAGGATTACTGAGGAAAGAAATATATCTGCAGGGATAATGGCAGTTGAGAAGGAAATGTTACTTATTGTGGGGTGAATGACATATCCAAAAGGCTAGAGGGCAGAGGTGCACCAGGCCCTGAAGCTGGACGTGGAAGACATATGGCAACTGGAGGTTATGGAAGCAATCCCAGCTTCCATATCTGAGATGGAAAACAGGGAAGGTACAGGACAGGAGGGAGCAGCCAATATCTTAATGAAATAAACTCAGAAAAATCAAAGGACTAACTAAACACCTACTAGAAAAAGAACTGCCTTTTCTAGATAACACAATGGAAGCAGATATTATGTAAAATAGGCTCAGTTTTTTTCCTTCTTCTGCAGCACAAAGCAGGCAGCATGAGATGAGAAAAATAAGCATAAAAGCCACAGCCCCTAAGATGAAATTATCGACTTACTTTCCAAATAACCCAACATATCACAAAGACTAGATAACACAATGGAAGCAGATATTATGTAAAATAGGTTCAGTTTTTTTCCTTCTTCTGCAGCACAAAATAGGCAGCATGAGATGAGAAAAATAAGCATGATAAAATCCACAGCCCCTAAGATGAAATTATCGACTTACTTTCAAAATAACCCAACATATCACAAAGATGTGGCACACTGGAAATTGTCTCTAGTTTCATTTTGGTAAATTAGAAAGCAAATTATCCCTTTGGTAGCACTTTAGAGAAGGTAGAAAGTTCTGGCTTTACAGCATGACATTTACAGCCAGAGAAAAACACGGCCAGGATGACACTAGGGGGATGAGGCTTGAAAACACACAAAGTGGTATGAGGCCTGAAAATTTCTGCAACCTTGTCACAGGTCGGAATCGGCCATCTTTGGGTTACAAGCGAAAGGTTCTATAACACTGGTCACAAAAACTGGACTGCACTCTGAATCGAAGCCATCAGAAAAACACTGCTTTCATCAGAAGGCCAATGGTCACCCCTTCTTGACAGCTCCTGTGGTATCAAATATTGCCATGTTGGGAGAACCACCGTACCTCCTGGGATATTCAAAGAGGGCCACCTTGTTTGACAACTCCAGGGGGCACCATTCCAATTCTGTACTACACCCGGCTGGCGTTGCTCAGTGGTTGAGCATTGACCTAAGAATCAGGAGGTCACAGTTTGATTCCCGGTCAGGGCACATCCCTGGGTTGCAGGCTCCATCCCCAGTGTGGGGCTTGCAGGAGGCAGCCAATCAATGATTCTCTCTCATCACTGATGTTTTTCTCTCTCTCTCTCTCTCCCTCTCTTCCTCTCTGAAATTAAAAGAAAAATAAATTCTGTGCTACCCCTCGAATTACACTGCATATAGTATCCTATGTTAATTTGTTTCCTCCCAAGTTGCAGACCAAAAAGAATTCATTTGAACTTTATTCTTTATGATGAAGAATGGTCCAAGTGGCTTTTCCATTTTGGCTCCCCAGTAGGCTAGACATAGCAACAGCCCTACACAATGCTGACTCAGAGACTCCACAGGGATGTGGGAGCAGCCAGATGTCAGCACCAGGAAGCAGTGCTGACCAATTTGGGTTCTATGTCTCCACGATGCATGATGAAAATGCCTGCCGTGACACATGGCTGATGTTATTTCACCCATGGTAGTAAGATACCGATTCAGATCTTCTTAAATATGCACCTTCTGACAATATATTAAAGTGAAGACAGACAATAAAATGTTTGGTACCAAGATATAATACAAATATCATATTTATCAACACACTCAGAATCAGAAAAACATTTTTTTTTTAATTTCATTCAAATTTAAAACTTCAAAAATAATCACCACGGTATGAAAACCTTCCTTTACTTCATAATTAATTACTTTGGAGAGTTGGAAATTCTTTAGTAGCAAGTTTTTAAAACTGATTACTTAACTGAATTCTACTTACAGATGAAGGGTCCATCAACCATAATTAATTGCTCTTTCACTCAACAGAAAGCAATTTATCATATGTGGTCATTGAAAAAAAGCAATACTTCTTTCGATACATAAATAAGAGCAGAGATTCACATGTGAGAACATCTCGTGAGCTGGTCATTGAAGGGGTGAGGGGCTTTGTATCAATTGGGACATTAAGTACTATCTGTGGTTTCAGGCATCCACTAGGGGTCTTGGACTGTATCCCTTGCAGGTAAGAGGGGACTACTGCCTATGACAGGCAAAGGTTTAATATTCTTAATACATAATGATTTTTCCCATTGGTAAAATGCAAAAAAAAAAAAAAAATGCTGCTCTTTAAATACAGAATGTCAGTAGTATCTGGTACAGAGTAGGTTCTCAAAAAATGGTGGTTATGTTTATTAGTAATTAGGAAATTCTGCATTGGTTCAGCTGATGCATAGGTTGCTATGATCGCGTTGTTGGAGCTCTGCCAGGCAGAAGGCTGGGGGTGAGGAGTCTAATGGTCTCTGGAGTGAGGCGTGGGTTTGTGGGGGCCATTGGGGACACATCAGTGTGTGTGAGAGGAGAAGGCAGGGGAAGAGGCTGGAGCCGGACTGTGGGGACAGACATCATGCCAGGAGAAGATCTAGGGACCCTGTAGCTGGTCAGAAAAAAATATACACCAGGTCTGAGCTGGGAACAGCTGAGTGTCCATCCAGGAAACTAGTTATCTGAGGCTGGGGAAGGAAGCAGCTGGAGGTCAGGATAAGGCATGTCACAGGGTGAGAAGCTGAAAGCCAAGGGTAAAAATAATGAACTGCCCATGAGACCAAACCATGGGTGCGGGTGAGACAGGTGGCACAGGGGTTCTCAAGCATTGAGTGGCTGCTGAAGGACTCCCAGCTCTTTGAGCTCCGAGGACACCTTCTGTGTAGGCAGCAGGTCTACGAGTGCATGCTTCCTGCTTCTGAAGGAGGTGTGCCTTTATAGGCAACCCGGACTCTGGGGTTGAGGTAAGAGGTATGGAGGGAGGCAGAGCTGGAGGCTGCTCAAGGAGAGAAATGAGTCATCAGAGAGAAACATCTCCCACCAGGCCCCGGGAAGAAAAAAGTGCCTGTGCCCCACCAGCTCCTTACTCATCTCCAGACATACACAGAAGTTGAGAATGCACCATATTGTCTGAAAAGGAAAGCATATTGATACTGCCAATGTCCTCGTTTGGGGAGAAAAATGGACTGATGGACTAAGATTCCTTTTTATCTTTTGGATAAAAATGCCACACAGTTTGGCCATTTGTGGATATTTGTTTGGCCAGTAAAAAACAGGGTCAGAATTAATGAGTTTCTTGTTTGGAAACAGCATTTAAAGGGTTCTCTGCTCACAAGCTCTGAAATCATGGGCAAGTTACTCAATCTCTCTGTGCCTCATTGTTCTCATTTAAAATTCCACAAGAGGAGGTTAACAATAGGACTATTGTAAAGGGTTATTATGAAGAATATGTGAGGTAACAAAGTGCTTACAACTGTGCCAGCCACGTTTTAAGAATTTGGTAAATGTTAGTTATTAATGGCATTACCGTATTTTACTTTAACATTTTTGATTCTAGTGAGTGGCTATAAAGTGCTCAACATAGTATACTGATGGAGTAGGCATCACAAAAATATTAGTTGTTTCTTATCTCTTTTTAAAAATTTGTTTCACAGAATCAAATAATTGAATTCAGACTTTCATCTTCAAAATGAGGAAGGTGTGCTCTAGAGAAATGCAGGGATTTTTATCTGGGTCTCATGGGATTACAATCTGGGTCTCAGGCTGCTTGAGTTACTTTATGTAACTGTCATATTTCATTCAAAGTAGAAAGGAATTTTCCCATTCAGGTTAATCCTCGTTTTGGTAAAACAGGAATTTCCATCATCTTGAACACTCCATCCTGGTGTGGACAGTATTTTCCCATATTGGAGAGAAGCTGAAGATCTGGAATCTGGGAACCTGGGCTGCAGTTCAGTTCTGATTCTGGTGCCTGTGGAACCTGAGAAAACTCACTTTACCCTTCTGTAAAATCACTTTACCTGTAAATGAGGAGCTTAACTTTTTGATTTCTGGGGTTCTAGAACTGGTTTCTAAAAATATACCTAGCCCTAACAGGTTTGGCTCACTGGATAGAGCGTCGGCCTGCGGACTGAAAGGTCCTAGGGTCGATTCCGGACAAGGGCATGTACCTTGGTTGCGGGCACATCCCCAGTAGAAGGTGTGCAGGAGGCAGCTGATCGATGTTTCTAACTCTCTATCCCTCTCCCTTCCTCTCTGTAAAAAATCAATAAAATATATTTTAAAAAATACACCTATTTTATGTTACACAGATAAAATAGTTCAAGCAAGAAAAATTAGTCAACACAGACAACCCATAGAAGGAGGGGGAAGCAGAGAGGAAGGCAGATATAGAATAAAACTGACTCTGGACCTTAAAGATTTTACTAACCTTGAAAAAACTTAACAAGTATT
>NW_005370572.1:135939-138192 GCF_000412655.1 Myotis brandtii | reverse complement strand
TACACATAAAATTTATTTCAGAAAGGAAGTGAGAGTGGGAGAGAGATAGAAACATCAATGATGAGAGAGAATCATTGATCAATTGGCTGCCTCCTGCACAGCCCCTATGGGGGATCAAGCCCACAACCCGGGCATGTGCCCTGCCCAGGAATCAAACTGTGACCTCCTGGTTCATAGGTCGATGCTCAACCACTGAGCCATGCCAGCCAGACTCAAGCATTTCCCTTTTAATGGGAGTTTCAGATCAGCTTACACCTTTATGCATTATATTCGATAATGTGTCATGGTGTTTGATTGCCTCCCTTACTGCAGTTGTTCCCCCTTATCCATAGGGAATGCATTCCAAGACCCCCAATGGCAGCCTGAAACCACAGATAGTTCAGAACCTTATATATACTGTGATATTTCCTATATATACTTACCTATGATAAAGTTTAATTTATAAATTAGTCACAGTAAGAGATTAACAACAATAAAATAGACTAACTCTAACAATATACTGTAATAAAAGTTACATGAATGTGTGTGTAAGTGTCTCTTTCCATCTCAAAATATTTTATTGACTATACTCACCTTTTCACTTAAAGGAAGCACTTTCGGGCTTCTCTCTGGCATATCCAAACTGCCAGCATCACTACTCTCGTGCTTTGGGGCCATTATTAAGTAAGTAACAAGCACTGCAGAACTGCAATAGCAGATATGCTACTACTCAGTGACTAACAGGCAGCGAGCGTCTACAACATGGGGACGAGGGGCAAAGCAATGATTCAGGTCCAGGGGGATGGAGTGAGACAGCAGATTTCACAAGACTCAGAACAGCACACAATTTAAAACTTACGTTTATTTCTGGAATTTTTCATTTAATATTTTTGGACCAAGGATGACACAGGTAACCAAAACCACAGCAAACAAAACCACAAATAAAAGGGGACTGTTCTGAGTTTCAAATATTTCCATTTTGGTGATTCTTCTCTTTCATTTTAACAAGTATGTAAGACCGTACTCCACGACCCAACAATTCCACTCCTAGGTCTACAAACAACAGCAACGAAAAAAAAGACATGCATCTGTCCTGGCTGGGTGCACTGGATGGTCACGGGTTCAATTCCCAGTCAGGGCACATACCCAGATTGCAGGTTGCATTCCCAGTCGGGGCACATACCGAAGGCAACCAATCGATTTCTCTCTCTCACATCAATGCTTCTCTGTTTCTCTCTGTCTCTCTTTCTCAACTCAGTCAGCATATCCTCATGTGAGGATTAAAATATAAATAGATAGCAACAATGTCCTTATCAGCCCTAGCCTAGAAATGACCCACATGTCCATCAACAGCAGATGGATGAATACTGGTAAACTGATGGAGTCACTCACCAGATCTATAACCAACTTCACAATGTGAATAAATCTCATGAACATGATGCTGAGCAAGAGAATCAGACACTTGAGAGTGCACACTATATAATCCTTTTTTTTTTAATGGTGCGCAGACAAAACTGATCTATGCTTTCAGAATCGGGAGAATCACTGAGGGGACAGCAGCTGGGAGGTGCAGGTGCTCCTGGGTGCTGATCCTGTTCTGCTTCTTGGTCTGAAAATGTGTTAAGCTGTACATTATGCATGCACTCATACATATGAACACCTCAATACATTTTTTTGAACTGGATTTTTTTTAAAATATATTTTATTGATTATTTTTTTACAGAGAGGAAGGGAGAGAGATAGAGAGTTAGAAACATCGATGAGAGAGAAACATCGATCAGCTGCCTCCTACACATCTCCCACTGGGGAAGTGCCCGCAACCCAGGTACATGCCCTTGACCGGAATCGAACCTGGGACCCTTCAGTCCATAGGCTGACGCTCTATCCACTGAGCCAAACCGGTTTCGGCTGAACTGGATTTTTTAAAACTATGTGTAAGTGTTTTGGAAAAAAGAAGATTCCTGTGTCCTCAGCCAGTCAGCATGAGCAGGAGCAAGTCCACTTCTGTGGACATCCAGAAACACATTCCTAAATCAATACTGAATCACTTCCCCATACAGGCAGGTGCCATGTCTTCTACAATGGGACCAGTGTGCCCATAGACACACAGTGTACACTTACTGAATTAGCCTTTTTATCTTTATACTAGAGGCCCGCTGCACGAAATTTGTGCACAGGGGGGTGGTGGGGGGGTGTCCCCTCAGCCCAGCCTGCACCCTCTCCAATCCGGGACCCCTTGGGGGATGTCCGACTGCCGGTTTAGGCCCGATCCTG
>NW_005370572.1:133799-135460 GCF_000412655.1 Myotis brandtii | reverse complement strand
TTGCCCCCAAATGCCCCCCGCCAACCTGGTTTCTCCTCACAGGACCCCACCGACCTGGTCACCCCACGCAGCCTGCTGTTCAGTCGTCTGGTCGCCCCTCACTAACCCCCCTGCCAACCTGGTTGTAGGCAGCCATCTTGTAAGGGTGTGAGGGTTAATTTGCATATTACCTCTTTGTTTTATAGGATGTGATGTGCCTGTCAAAAATGTTAGCGACATAAATAAGGTGAGATAGCATAAGCTAAGAACACAATTTCTGAAGTCTGTCTGCCTGGGTTCCAAGCCAATGCTCCAATAGTTATTAGCTGTGTGACTCAGAGCTAGTCACTTAAGTTCTAGAAATCCCTTTCCTCAGGTATAACCTGAAAGATGATGAGGAAAGGATGATAATAATCATAATGAAACTGTGAGGTTCAAAAGAAATAAGCCATAAGGAGAGCTTAGTACAATGTCTCGCAAATGGCATGTATGTGTGTTTGTGCATGTGTATTAATACACTCCATTATACATGGCATTTTAATTATATTATCTGTATTTTATGCTTCTAATAAAGAAGGCACAACTTGTAAAATACAAACATATAATAGGTTAAATAAGTAACTTTCATACAACCTGAAGACTTAAAAAACCATCTTACATATGAACATTTGCAAAACAGTCTTTTATATACTGAGGTTGCAAACCAGGTTACCAATCTCTGGTCTGCACTATGCCTTAAAAAAAAACCCACAAGAGGCCAAGACCTCTTACAGTTAACTATGTGGTCTCATGTGTGTCTTTCACGTGGCCCAGTTTGGACTTAAAATTGAGACCTATTCTGAGCCTAGAAGAATAATTAACAGATGTGCAGAAAAATATATTAAATGAAAGCTTCTTTACGAAACAGAGGTAAATGATAACTAACAGTACCATCTGATGTAATTCAGGTTTATTCTGTTGTGATATACTAGAGGCCCGGTGCACAAAAATTTGTGCACTCGGGGCGGGGGGGGGGGGGGGGGGCCGAGTCCTCCCCCCTGTGGGTCCCCTCCTGTCAAGGTTAAGATTAGGTACTTTCCTTTTATAATTCTTGGTATATATTTTTTAATTTATTATTGTTATTATTTTATTTAAGAGAGGAAGGGAGAGCCCTGACCAGTGTGGAGGGTCCCGGGTTGGATTCCGGTCAAGGGCATGTACCTTGGTTGCGGGCTCATCCCCAATAGGGAGTGTGCAGGAGGCAGTTGAGCAATGTTTCTCTCTCATGAATGCTTCTAACTCTCTATCCCTCTCCCTCTCTGTAAAAAATCAATAAAATATATTTTTAAAAAAAAGAGGAAGGGAGAGGGATAGAGTGAAAGAGAGAAACATCCATGATGAGAGAGAATCATGGATCGGCCGCCTCCTGCACGCCCCACACTGCGGATGGAGCCCACAACCTGGGCCTGCGCCCTGGCTCACAGGTCGATGCTCAACCACGGAGCCACACCAGCCGGGCTATATTTTTAAATATTTTAACGTCGTGAGAGGTGAGTCTGGGGGAGCCACCCTTTGACCAGCCCCGTGGCCGTGGGAATGGAAACCCAGCGGCTTGCTCCAGGGAGAACGGGGCCCTGGCCCGGCTGCGTGCAGCTCTCCCAGACCCACGGTGTGGGGTGACTGGTGCCCAGGCCCCCAGAGGG
>NW_005370572.1:123908-133653 GCF_000412655.1 Myotis brandtii | reverse complement strand
TTTTTTATTCTGGGATTTATTTACCTTTTATAATTGAAACTTTGTAGCCTTGAGAGGAGCTCAGAGCTGGCCAGGGCGGGTGGGAGGGAAGTCTCCTGCTCGCTCCAGCTCCGTGGCCACAGCCGGCTGAAAGCAGGTATCTGGGGTTTATTTACCTTCTATAATTGAAACTTTGTTGCTTTGAGTGGAGTTCAGAGCCACCGTGGCAGGCGGGAAGCTTGGCTTCCTCCATCATTGGGGCAACCAAGCTCCTGCTTGCTCCAGCTCCATGGTTGCCGGCCCCCATCTTGGTTGGGTTAATTTGCATATAGTCGCTTTGACTGGCTGGTGGGCATGGCTTAAGGCGTAACGAAGGTATGGTCAATTTGCATGTTTGTCTTTTATTAGTGTAGACTAGAGGACTGATGCACGAATTCATGCATGGGTGGGGTCCAGCCGGCCCACCACAATGGGGGCCCATCAGGCTGGGCAGGTTAGGGGGAGGGGCCGCGGGCGATTGGCCAGCTGGCCCCCACCCCCGATCGAGGTGTTGGGGGCCAGGCTGGCTGGGGATGGGGGGCCAATTGGGGCCCAGATCAGGCTGGTTGGCTACTGCAGTGCGCGTCATCGCCACCAGTCATTCTGGTCATTTTGCCTTTCCAGTCGCTGGAGATATATATATATATATATACCAATATTTCCCAAACACAATCTTTTCTAGCACCAGACTTCACAGAGTGTTCTGAACTAATGTTCTACGTTTGAAGACAGAAAAAATGAATATACAGTGCAAAGACATCTCACATCTGATCGCTAAATTCAGTTAAGATTAATCGTTTTTTGGAAAACCATAAGGAAAAAGAAGGGTTCACAGTTAATACTGACCAGATAGAGAATAAGTTGCTTCTAGTGTTTTCCTCCACAGTTAAAGCTCTGCAACAATATGGTAAGACAGACTTATAGAGAGCAAGCTGACAGTTCTGGGAGCGAAGCTGGGGGAATAGAGGGATTGAGCCAAAAAAAGAGAGAGAGAGAGAGAGAGAGAAAGAACTCATGGACGTGGAAAACATTGGGGTGATTCCAGGCGGTAGACAAAGATGGAGGAGGGTATAAGGGGGAATAAATGGGGATGAAAAAAGTAAAATAAAGAAAAAAATATGATAAACCTAAGTTTCCAGGCTGCCGGCTACCCAAATGATCCTTTTTTTCCCCCAGAGTTTTCAAGAATTCTGAAAGTGAATGCTTTGTAGTAAGGCCTGCTGTCCCAGGCACCCCAGAAATCCCACTCCTTAACATCTGACCCAGATCTCTGTTACACTTCAGGGGTGGGAAACAACACAGCACGGTTAGGATAGAACAAAGGTGTTAGATACACTTAAGTGTGAACTCTGATTCTGCCACAAACTGTGTGATGCTGGGACTTACAGCCTCTAGATCACCTTCTGCTTGCTCATCTGTAAATGCTGCAGCAAGGAGTGATGTTATAAGTGAGAAGCATTCGCCCCAGTGTAAGCACTCAAGCATGAACCATTCAGAACCTCTAATGTAGATGTGATAGGATGAACTGTGGCTCCTAAGATTCCTGTGTTGAAGCCCTAACCCCCAGTATCTCAGAATGTCACTGTATTTGAAGACAGGACCTGTAAACAAGTTAAAATGCAGCCATTAGGTCAGCCATAATCCAAACTGTATCCATATGAGACAAGGAAAGTGGACACACAGAGAGACACCAGGGACAGGCATGCTCAGAGGGAACACCATGTGAGGACAGAGCGAGAAGGTGGCCATCGCAAGCCAAGGAGAGATGCCTCAAGAGAAACCTGCCCTGCCTACACCTTGATTTTGGACTTCCAGCCTTTCAAACTGTGAGAAAATGTCTGTTGTTTAAGTGCCACCCCGCCCGCCCCCACCCTCAATCCCATCTGAGGTATTGTGCATGGCAGCCCCAGCACTGTTAAACATCACACACTGACGAAATATGCCCCAAGGGGCAATGGCAAATTACATTCGCCCTATCTTTCACTGGGAAACTCACTGATCAGTGCCTCTCTATTCGGAAGCCCCCATGCCTCCGCCTCCAGCAGAGGCTTCAGGCTGCACTGCAGTTATGAAACACCCCAATCATAAAGATGCTCTGGATCAGACAGACCATAGCAAGGGGAGGTTTCTTTGGCTATAAGCTTCTAGGATGAAGTACCATAAAAGAGGATATCCCTTTACCTGAAGAAAGAGGCATGAAGGGGCAAGAGGAAGCAACTGCCCAAGCAGGAGTGAATGACGGTGAGTGTGAGCTGAGGAAGCCTGAGGAACCCGCAGAGGCTCAACGCTGACTCATGCTGGTCTGGCACTTCACCTACATGGACTGCTCCTAGGCCACATTTTTATGCTTTTGCCTTAAAAAATAAAATAAAAAATCAACCTGTACAAACTTGCTATTCAATGAAGCAAGAGACCTTTATGCGATGTAAAGAAATCAATTCTAGTTTTTGCTTTGTAATAATGTATCTCAGCTATCTAGATCAAATTATTTAAACCAGGTTCTTGTAAAATTTATGAAAAGAGGATCTAGGATCTGGTTTGCAATTATTATCCCTATCAACTCTAGCACTTTTTATCACAATTAAAAGCTGGCTATTATGGCAAAGCAATGGGTGTTACGGTTTCTTATAAAAATCTAACTACTTCTAATCCATTAACTAGCTTACAGTTTTCTTAACTTAGCAAATATTAATCAATCCCTGGGTAATTTAAAGATTCAGCAGGGAAGAAGCTCCCAAAGACTCAGCTTACATCGTGCCCATCACAAAAATAAATAAATACATTCAATAAATAGCTATAGGATGACATACAGTATCTTAGTTATTAGCTGAAAAACTGCCAACAGTTTTAATGCCTGTCATTTTCAACAGACAGGAACACACTACAACTAAAATTCTGTTAAAGACCCAGCTGTCCAACCACCTCCCACACTGTCCCTGGCTCCTGACCCCATCACACTGACATACCTATTTAATGTCTCCCAGGAAATCTCAGTCAGATGAGGAAGGAGGCACTGGGTGCCCAGACATTATGAACCAGTGAGACCAAGAGAAGTACCATGACTGAGAATTCAAAATACTAAAGAGACACTGTTTTCACATATTTTATATAATCATAGATAAAAGCTTAAGATATTAATAATAGTGAATATTAAGACTAATATGTGCCATGAGATAGACTGAATGTTTGGGTTTCTGTCTGAAAGTGATATACTGAAACCTAACCCCTATTTTGTGATGCTATTAGGAGAGGGGAACCTTTGGGAGGTGATGAGGTCAAGAGGGCTGAGCATTCATGAATTAGGTATTAGTGCCCTTTATAAAGAGACTCCAAAGAGATCCCTTGTCCTTTTTACCATGTGAGGACACAGTGAGATGGCCATCTATGTAACAGGAAGTGGGTCCACACCAGACAGGGAATCTGCCCATTCCTTGATCTTATAGACTTCCAGTCTCCAGAACCATGAGAAATTCTGTCACTTATAAGCCACCCAGCCTCTGGTACTGTTATAGCAGCCCGAATGAATGGACCAAGACATACATGCTAGATGGTATTCAAGGCATTTCACAGATAATGACTCAGTAATTCTATGAAGTAGCTACTCTTACTATTTCCATTTTACAGATGCAAAATCTGAGACACAGAGAGGTTAAGTGACTTGCCCAAGGTTAGGCTGCTAGTAACATAAAGCTTCTCACAAAAAAGAAGCCATGGCTAACTGGAACCGAAATGCCCGATGATTGAAAAATTGTAAAAGGTCATTCATTATTATTTCAGTTACATCAAAGGGGGTCACAATTTCTTCTTCATTTTATTTCCTACCTGGATGAAACATTTTGTTTCTACTCTGTCCTAAAGTAAAAAATTGAACACTGAACAGTTCTATGTTGTTCCTAATGGTTGTAAACTGTTCCCTCTGGACAGTCGGGGAGAAGTGAGTGGCAGGGACACAGAGGCAACATTCCCTCAGCTGTGCTATGCTGTCCACCCTAGCTCAACTGAACTCTTAATTAATGCAATAGCATCCTTCTTCAATCAACTTTCCCCAAGCACAATGCCAAGTACAGAGATAACAGAAGCAAGCCCACTAGGCCCAAAAGAGCCACTTAAGCCAGGCTGGATGGGATGGTGGGGAAACATCTCAATGGAGTTATGTAGATAGATAAATCATTCTTTCTTTTATAAGCATTAAGTGACAAGGGAGGGATTCGTTAGCTGGGGAGAGAAAAGGGCTGCCCAGGCCAAGATATTGCAGGGTGGAGAGGGTCAATGGGGAAAAGAGAGGGGACATCTGCAATACTTTCAACAATAAAGATAAACTTTAAAAAAAACACACACACACACAAAGAAACACAAAGGTGGGCATATACAGGCAACTTACAGGAGTCAAAATATAAAAGGTCTTAATAAAGATTACAGCTAACAGGACATGGTCTTCTCAGCTCTTTAACCTTCCCCTCGAAGACAACCTACAGGCATACTCAGAGATATTGTGGGTTCAGTTCCAGACTACCTCCATAAAGTCAGGATTGCAATAAAGCAAGTCATAATCTCTTTGTGCTGGAGGGTCTTTGACTTCAATTTGTAAAAATCAGCAACATCTGTGAAGTACAATAAAACAAGGTATGTCTGTAACTGACATACCTAACAGAAGAGACTACTTCCAGGTTTAACACAGCTTTTGAAACCAAAAGCTGTGTTTTGAAACCTATGAGTACTTTTGTGGATTATTTTATAGGCTCCTTTAGAAAGACCTCCGAGGCAGGTTATTTTTTAAGATTGATCTGAAAGATATTTCAACCTAACCTGAAAAATAACTGATAAAGGCCTGAACGCCCAGAGGGTAATAAACTTGAAGAGATTAAAACGTCACAAAAGACTTAAGTAAAAGAAATGGGGGAAATCTTGCAGGCTCCTGATGGGATTCTTAGCTCCCGGAAGCTGATTACAGGACCCTTCAAAAGCAACTTTATCATCCAGTGAAGACAGCTGCTGTGTGGGAGAGTTTCTGCAGTGAAATTTCTTTAATAAAAAGAACAAAATCGGTGTCATTACACTTGAAGTTTTAAGGAGAACATGTGTGCAGATTACACGTCCTATAGGAAAACAATGAAGAGAAAGAAAAAATGAGGGGTAATTAAAAAAATAACAGCAATCTAAATTTATAACAACCCTAGGCAAAAGTACCATGCCCTCCAGATCCTAATAAGCCACGTAAAAACATCCACACAGGCCCTAACCGGTTTGGCTCAGTGGATAGAGTTGTCGGCCTGTGGACTGAAGGGTCCCAGGTTCAATTCCAGTCAGGGCACATGCCTGGGTTGTGGGCTTGATCCCCAGTGGGGGGGTGTGCAGGAGGCAGCCGATCGATGATTCTCTCTCATCATTGATGTTTCTCTCTCTCCCTCTCCCTTCCTCTCTGAAATCAATAAAAATATATATACAGTGGGGCCTTGACTTAAGAGTGTCCCGACTAACGAGTTTTTTGAGATACCAGCTGTCTCTCGGCTGATTTTTTGCATTGAGTTGATAGAGTAATTTGAGTTAACGAGCTCCTTAACGAGCTCGGTCTCGGAACGAATTAAACTCGTAAGTCACGGCCCCACTGTATAATATATATATGTATGTGTGTGTATGTATGTATATATGTATATGTGTGTGTATATATATATAATCCCCATAGGACACATGCCATTAACCATGCATTCTTGGTTCAGGCCGATATGGTGGAACTGGTGATAGCTGAGGCTTACCAAATTCCATCTGGAACTTCCCATTAATAGTTAACATTTCATGTGCAGGCATAGTGCTCAGCAGCTGACATACATCAGTGCCTTTAGCACTAAACCAATCCAACCAAATGGGTACTTACATCCCCATTTGACAATGAGGAAACTGAGGCTCAGAGAGGTTAAGCAGCTTCTCTGAAGTTTCACAGCAGTAAGTAGAAGATGGAGAATCTGAAGCCACACTATTCCACTCCAAGGCCCCACTTATGAGTACCGCACTCTCCTGCCTGGCAAAGCAGGATTTGGCCATTTCCAGAATCTGACAGGAAGCTCTAGAACCTGTCTGCTGGCTGTCTCTGGCCTAGGAAGTTTTCTCCATCAGAAAGCTTTTGGTATCTAAGCTGCTGAAAACATTTTTTAAGGCCAAGTACTGTCTCAGAGGCAGTGCTGCACTTCTTAGACACAACTCTCCCAAGCAGACAGACAGATGGACATCTCATATGAAAATGAGCACAAATCTCCATTCTTATCTTTTGGGAGATAAGAATGAACATACTTCCTGGGAGTTCAGTGGAAGAGAATGGTTATTGTGTCTCATAATTTCCCTTTAATGCCCTTACATTTTTTTCAGTTTCTCCAAAGAGGCTTATCTTAGCACTAAACCAATAAAACTATTCATAAAACTATATGATAACAGCTAAAATTGTTATAAGGAAAAGGCTGTGGCTTCTCATGCTGCAATAAATATAATCTTGTCAAATATTTTAATATGTAAAATATGATGTGCACTACTGATACATGAATTCCAGTGAGGAATAGGCTTTGGAAAGCATTCAGAACCTCCCGGCTCCAAAAGTCAGGGAGCTATAGCAGAAAGCAGCCACTCCTTGGGTCTACACACACCACAGAGGCCAAACTCACTTCCCCTGAACTCCCCAGGAAGTACATTCTTCCTTTAGTATGCTCTCTAGGAAAAATTAAGGATGATCTTACTTTCCACCACCTCATATTACAACGGAAACATCTTTTTCAGGAAGCAAGTGGCTCTTTTTTCTTCAATAAAAGTCAAGGCCTCAAAGAGATAATGCAACTGAACCAAAATAGCTACACCACTCTCCCTACTTATAAATATTACAGAAAAAAAAAATTCTCTTGAAAGCTGAGAAATATAATGTTTTTCTGCTGAAAGCAACCTCTTTCTTCAAGCCCATGAGAAAATGAGTGCCAAGGAGCAGAAAGCCATGGGGCCAAGAGTACAGCAGAGCCAGGCTTCCTGCTGGCAGCTCCCCACCTCCTCCCTCCACTGCAGCGGTGTCCCCGGTGATCACCAGGACCAGGCAGGGGCAGCTCGGGGACACACCCAGATCCACAAGTGCCAATTCAGTACCAGAGACATCTGCTCTGTTGCTGCCCCAGGGAAGCCATCACCACTGAGAGAGGCCAACACATAGCAGGAGGCTGAGATGCTAATTAGTACAAAAGCTAAGCCTAATGGCAGATATCTTCCTAAGAGTTTACAAATTTTCATCAACTTTTCAGAGATGTATCAATGGCACCATCCCCCATGTCTGTCCCAGGCACAAACCACGGAGTCACAGTAAATCTGACTCTGCTCTCTCCACGCTTAACAAGCAATCCATTATATTTTCGGGTCTCCTGGACCTCTCCCCTTCATCTTCATTGTCACAAACTAGTGTGGATCTCATAAACTCACAGGCCTAATCCAGCCTTCTTTCTTTCATCCATCAACCATTATGAGCACCTACTGTGTTCCAGGCAATATTATAAAGAAGGCAAATATGAATTTTGCCCAGCTTTAGCCCCTGCAGGCTCCCAGTGGGGAAGAGAAACAGCTAGATTAAAAACAGATTACAATCCTGTGTAACGAAGGTCATGAAACAAGGTATGTCTAGCTCAGTGATGGCAAACCTATGACATGCGTCAGAGGTGACATGCAAACTCATTTTTTTTCGTTGATTTTTCTTTGTTAAATGGCATTTAAATACATAAAATAAATATCAAAAATAAAAGTCTTTGTTTTACTATGGTTGCAAATATCAAAAAATTTCTCTATGTGACACGGCACCAGAGTTAAGTTAGGGTTTTTCAAAATGCTGACACGCCGAGCTCAAAAGGTTCGCCATCACTGGTCTAGCTTCATAGGAGAGAGGGTTAACTAACTATGTCAGCTTGGGACAGACAGAGGCTTTACCTAGGCTGGGACGTCTGAGCTGACTCTTGATAAACAGTAAAAATATTTTGGGCAGGGGTCCTCAAACTTTTTAAACAGATGGCCAGTTCACTGTCCCTCAGACCATTGGAGGGCCGGACTATAGTTTAAAAAAAACTATGAACAAATTCCTATGCACAGAGCGGCGGCAAAAGCACCCGGCGGGCCGGATAAATGTTTTCGGCGGGCCGCATGTGGCCCGCGGGCCATAGTTTGAGGACCCCTGATTTTGGGCGAAGAAGAGTGAAGAGGGAGGAAACAATACTTGTAAAGGTATACCAACCTGAAAGGGTGTGCCCTGGCTCAGGAAGGGCAATGAGGTAGAATGGCTGGGACACCAAATGCACGGAGGGGACGGGACCTAAGGTAGGTTGTGGTCAGACTCAGGAAGGCCCTGCATGTCACGCCAAGGAAGCCACATTCAGCCTGAAGAGTATTTTATTTCACCTTTATAAAGTATTTTTCAAATACTGAAATGAATCGCCAACTTCTGAAAATTGGTAAGTTTCACCTGGATACTTGTTTTCTTAAAAAACAAAACAAACAAAAACACTCTGGCAACACTGAGCAAACTTCTCCAGGTGGTAGCAACTATTTGGATCTGAGTAGTAGGTGGGATACCGTTAAGGAGGTCATGACTACCCCCCCAGACCTTTGAGTTTGTATTCCCTGGTTTAAAGCAC
The DNA here is from genome assembly GCF_000412655.1 of Myotis brandtii. NCBI lineage: Eukaryota > Metazoa > Chordata > Mammalia > Chiroptera > Vespertilionidae > Myotis > Myotis brandtii. The sequence continues at coordinate 124,993 of NW_005370572.1, read as the reverse complement.
AGAGTAACACAGAGAGACCTGTGTTACTGAAAAAATAGCACTGCGAGCAATAGAGACTAGACCACAGGGTCCGTAAACCTGGAGGCAAGTGGGAGAGTTAGGAAGACATCACCGTAGCACAAGCTGGAAACAACAAAAGCCTAAACGAAAGAGAACAGACACACAAGATGGTAATGAGTCGAGAAACGTTTAACATACTCCAGGCACAAGAACACTTGTCATGTAACATTTGTGCGGCATTTGTTCAAGGGCCAAAGCCTATATTAGGAGAAAAGAAGAATAATTTTTTTAAAAAGATTTTCAATTAAAAAATAAAGTGGCTATTAAGTAAACCGTGTGGACAATCCACCCAAATGCCCTCAATCCGCACAGACAACCGCTGAGGCGCAGCAGCAGCAGCCATCTGTGTGATCTTGCCCGGGCCCCCACGCGCGTTTTCCAGGCAAAAGAGAGCACATTCTGACTGCAAACTTTCTAAGGTCTTGACAAGTGATGTTTACAAGCAGAGGGTGGCCTATAAGCCATGACAACCGCTCACACAATGGCCGGCAGTTCCTTGGAAAACTTACACGCCCTTCCAGCCCCTCCAAGGGGAGGGCGGGGCCCCGGCACTCACACAGGCCGTGGACGTCCAGCATGTTGGAGATGCCGCGGTCACTCATGTCCACTTCCGGCTGGTTCTTCTCCCGGCTCTCCTCTACCAACTTTTTCAGGGACTTGGACATGATCTGCACCAAACGACAACAACAAAGCACGTGGGTGAAGGCAGGAGGGTGCGGAAACAGAAAGGAGGGAACTCTGCTTGCCACCCTCGGCTTTCCCCGCGCCCTGCAAAGTGGGCATCCACGGGCCAGGACCAGGTGCAAGCTGGAGGATGGGGCGGGGGCGTGGAAAGGGTCCAGCACCCCTCAAACCGCGCGGAGACAGGCAAAGCCAAGTGCACTGCCACACACACTCACCTCAGCGGGCAGCACCTCACAGGCTGTACGTGGAAACTGCCGGCTCCCGCGGGGCGCGTTTTTCGGGTGAGAGATGCACCCCGCCCGTCCGAGCTGAAGCAACACCCAAACAGAGAACGCTCCCGG
>NW_005370572.1:115587-123870 GCF_000412655.1 Myotis brandtii | reverse complement strand
CACTCGGCGCCGCCCCGCCCAGGCCCGCGCCGGACCCTTCCCAAATTAGGAGAAGAGTTCACTACATTTGGCCGGCGGACGAGGCTTCGCCTAAAGGAGAACGTGTGTCCCCTCCACCGACCAATCACGGCCGTGGTTCGGCCTGAAGATCCCGCCCCATCCCGCGAGGAGTCCTCCCACCTGGAATTTGGGTTTGAGATTCTGATTGGACCGGCGTGGGCGCGTGCGCGTTAGTGTTGGCGCAGGCTCAGTTAGGCAGAAGCGCCGCGGATGAAAGGGGGGAAGCTGAGCGAGCGACTGAGCGTTGGGTCCTGGGGAAGCTGGAAGGGAACCTTTCCGCAGGTCCTGCTTCAGTGGCTGCGCATCCACTCACCGGAAGTTGCCCCCGTGAGTCCCTTACCCACGAGTGTGCCCCCCGCTATAGCATGAGCTCGTCCAAGACGGACTGCCTGGGGGTCCGTGCCCCCAGCGCCCAGCCAAGGACCGCTGTGTCACATGAAGAGGGAAATACCAAGATAAAGAAATGATCTCTCTCTTCTAATATTGCTCTCAAAATTGTTTCGTGCTTTATTTTGCTTTCTATTGAATGATGATTCCATTATACCGTTTCAATTTTTTTACTAGCATTTCTAACTGATATTCTTTTTCTTGTAACCTTCACGATATCTCTACGATCTTGCAGCTTTACATTCGTCTTTATTGCTTGAAATCCAATGAATTGTTCTTGAAGATTAGGAACCCACTAAACTTACTGCTCTTAGACTGGTTCCGTCTTTCCAGCTAAGTGGTTATCTGATTTCACGTGATTTCTGGGTTCCCACCGACATCTCTTTGGATACATCTTGCTGGGGTCCGTCTGTTTACTAAATTATGTTCCCTCAAGTATTCCTTTTTATGAGTGTTTAGTTCTTTCCCATTGTTGCTGCTGTAATTCTCTGTCTGATGATTCTTGGTTGTCATTTCATATTCAAGCATGAAGGTCTGAGCGGATTTTCCTAGATAGCTGGTGTGGTAGCTCTTCTGTTGTGGATGTGTGTTTGGTTCCCTCCTCGATCAGCATTAATTTTCCCTGGGCTGTTTGTCTTTAGAGGTGAGAACCCGGTGTTATGACTCCCTGTAATCACAAGACTGCCTTTGCTGATGAAGGGAAAGAATTATGAGCACCAGCTATGGCTGTTCTATTACTTCTGGTCTCATCTTCTCAAACTGCACCTACCAACCCCTCATCTAGGTAGCACTCGGAAAATCGATTCCCAATTCTGCTGCATTTCTCTCGAAATTATTTTGAACTGCAATGTCTTTCTGTTTCATTTGTCAGCATGCTTTCATTCACATCATGTTTTCCAGAAATTCTTTTCACTCCCTTGTAACTCTCCTCTCATTCTCTTCACTTTACCAGTGCAATCTATAATAATAAAAGGTTAATATACTAATTAGACCGGACGTCCTTCCAGACGTCCTTCCTTCCTTCCGGACAAAGCCACAGCAGGTGGGGACCAAGGCAGAGGCCCCCAGTCGCAGCAGCAGCGACAGAGGGCGGGGGCCAGGGCCAAGGCCCTTGCACGAATTTCGTGCATTGGGCCTCTAGTTCTTTATGAAATGTGTCCCTAAGTTCCAGATTTTTATAATATGGAAATAGAGCCAGCTTCCTGGGTATGCCACCTATGCAGTTACCCAAAGCTCCATGCCTACATGGGCCCCACACTTGGTTTAAGGCTCTGCTGTCACCATCTTGAAATATTTAATAATCCTATATAATAAAGAGGTAATATGGTAATTGACCATCATGCCCTCACAAGATGGCAGCGCCCAGTCCCCTCAGCCCCACCGGCAGTGAATTTTCATGTGACCATTACCTTTTTAAAAAATCCTTACCCAAGGATATGATTATTTCTTTTAGATGATCTGTTCTTGGAGAGCAGGCCTAAACCAGCAGGTGGGCATCCCCCAAGGGTCCCAGACTGTGAGAGGGTGCAGGCTGGGCTGAGGGACCCCCATTGCATGAATTTTCATGCACCAGGCCTCTAGTTTTTAAGTAATTTATAATGTTTAATAATTTAAAAAACATTTTCTTTTGCACTGAGCCTTGCAAATTATGTAACCAGTTCTGCATGGATAAGTCAATACTCACCAGAATTTAAATTGCTTCCACAGTATCACTGCCAAGTTCTCTGCTTACATACAGTCTATGCTTCAGTACTTCCAATCAGGAGAAATGGACTACCACTCCCCCCGCCCCACCCAGGCACTCTCTCTTTCCCACTCTCTAAAAAAAATCAATAAAAACATATCCTCAGGTGAGCTGTAGGTCATTAACAGTGTCACCCTTTTTAATAATTTTAATAGGTCTATGAAAACATTTTGACTGTCATGTTTAATTAATTCACATGTAATCCTTCAGATCTAATGGAAGGCTTTCTTGGGCAGTTGCTAAGATTAGAATTACAGTTCTGTTACTCAAGTTTTACATAACTTTTTCATACCTCGTTTTTCTCATCTGTAAAATGGGGGTCATGTTTCTTAGTATTATATTTCAGCCAATGATATATGAGAATGATGCCTGGCACAGAGTAAATATATAGATATTAGTTCTCATCTTTCTTAATAAAATTAATGGTGTTAGTGCTCCTTTGGTGAATGATTAGGAGCTGTGTATCAAGTCCTTCCATTAAGTGGAGTTGAAATTTAAGAGGAAATTGTGACAAGTAGAACCCATATCATAGGCATCTCCAAGCCCCAAACTGTCATCAGTCCCATCCGTCTCCTGGGTACCTAAAGTGCCAGGACATGCCACTGTGTCCACAGAGAGCTTGTGGTGGCCTCTTGCTGAGCTATCCAAGCCAGTCCCTGAAGGCCAGACAAGGACAACGTGGACCAGTGATGGCTAGACTTATTACTTCCGGTCTCACCTTTTCAAACTGCCCCTACCAACCCCACATCCAGGTAGCACCTGGGAAATTGATTCCCAATTCCCCTGCATTTCTCTAGAAGTTATTCTGGGCTGCAAAGTCTTTCTGTTTCATTCCTTGAAGACCAAAAGGCATCATCTCTGTTCTTCATGCTTAGGTCCAGTTGTTTCAGGAGACCGGAGATCAGCGCCAGGAGAGATCAGATGGTAGGCTGGCTTACCCACACCACACATACATGCCAAGTTCTGTGTTCTCAGACTATGACTATGTAGGGTTGGGTATTACCAGGAGAATTGAACCAGAATGGCCCCAGGTAATGCTGGGACAGGGTCCTAAAGCCCCCTCCTATGTTGGCATTAGTCCTTTAGTTGCTGGATCATGGGGAGGCTGGAGGAGGAGGTGTTGTCAGGTGTGGCTATTGCCACCTGCCCTGTGCCTTCTCAAACAGGGTGTCTAAAGTTCCTATTCTCACCTGGAGCGGGATGTGGTGAAAATTTCTTAGTTTAGTGTATGATCAGTTGCAGATAGTAGAGACTTCTTTTTCATTAAATTTATGCTTGTTTTGTTCCCTTCAGACTCAGGCAAGAATATCATTTTCTATTAAAGTCCAACTTTAATGACCTCACTTTTCTGGATTTCAGTATAGCCTGAGAGCAGCATTTTTGTGTATCCCAGTATTTTAACGACCAGAATGCTTATACAGATGTGAACTACTTGTTAGCTCTCTCCAGGGCTCCCATACCTAACAATGGAGTTTCGTGGTGATGCATTTTGGGAGCAGGAAAGTTATCACTTAGCCACTAGATCTGGGAAGCTGACTTACTGTAAAATTTCACCAGATAAGAAAATTGAGGATTTGCCTCAGGACTGGCTCAGGAAACCAGGCAAGAAGGGAGCTGAGAAGTAGGCTTTTTGAAGTAGGGAGAGCTTATGGAATTACATGGCAATTTTGTTCACCACTTTATCCTCATTGTGCCTAATACATGTCGCATAGTAAATGCTCAATAAACATTTATAAATGAATGAGTTAAGTGTAAAGCAGAACCAGAAGAAGAAATGAGATTGGTCTTACTAATGAGAGATGACATAAGTTTATATATAAAAATACTTTAAAGACTCTACTAAAAAACTGTTAGAATTAATAAATGAGCTCAGTAAAGTAGCAGGATGCAGAGTCATTATATAAAAATCAGTTACATTTCTATACACTAACAACAAACTATCTGAAAGAAAAGTCAAGAAAGCAATTCCATTTACAATTGCGTCAAAAACAATAAAATGCTTAGGAATAAATTTAACCAAGGAGGTGGAAGACCTGTTCACTGAAAACTACAAGACGCTGATGCCAGAGATGAAAGAAGACACAAACAGAAAGATACCCTGTTCTTAGATTGGAATAATTCATATTGTGAAAAATGTTCATACCACCCAAAGCAATCTACAGAGTCAATGCAATCCCAATGAAAATTCTAGTGGCATTTTTTTCCCCCACAGAAATAGAAAAAGCAATCCCCAAATTTGTATAGAACCACAAAAGACCCCACAGAGCCAAAGAAATCCTGAGTAAGAACAAAGCTAGATTCTTCCAAAGATAGCAGCAGAGTAGGTGGACGTTACACTCATCTCTTCCCAGGACCAAATCAGAATTACAGCTAAATTATAGAAAAACCAACCTGAATAAACAACTGAAGACCAGCTGAACAGAAGTTTTATAAGCAAGGATTTACAGAAGCCACATAGAGACTAGTAGGAAGGGCAGAGAGGGGGAGGGTGAGAAGCTGGAAGGATGTCTCAGCTGCAAAGGTCCCCCCCTGAGGAGTGTGGGATTTCAGCACAACCCAGAGCATCAGAGCCAAGAAGAGGAGCCCACATAACACCTGGCTGTGAAAATCAGTGCGGATTCTGCCCACCAGGATGAGATGGGAGACGGTTAGAAACCCAGATGCCCACTTAAAGGACCCATACACATCATTTCATTCTCAGCTATTCGCCCAGGGCTCTGGCGGAGAAAAGGCAGCTCTGAGAGGACTGGAGTCACAGAGTAGGACTGGGTTGTGTGTTCCCGAGGAGAGGGTTAGAGGGACAGCCACCTAGGTCCCTGTGCTGAGTCTCACTTCCACTGCCCACAGACACCATCTTGACACCATCTTTCCTGGGTCAAGTACTCCCCTCCATAGGGCACCAGCCTGGGGGATGCACTATCCCCATCCTCCTGACTCCCTGTGGCTCCGCCCTGCTGAGCTTGAGCTCTGTGGAGGAGTCTGTTGGCTATGGCCAGTCTGAGCACATGATGCAGGCTTCCTTGGAGAGCTCTTGAGGAGGACTGGGCAGTCTTAGGAAGTGTCCGAGATAGGCACAGGGAGAGACTAAATTGTGTGACTCTGGGGTGAGGGCCATTCCTCCCCAACACACACACTTGTGGGCCTGACTAGATCACCCCACACAGGAGATCCAGTACACCCACTCTCCCCACTCAAGTGGCCACACCCTGCTGAGTTTACACCCTGTGAAGGAGTCTACTGGCTGCAGCCAGTCTGGGCCTGCAATGCAGACTTCCCGGGAGAGCTCTTAAGAAGGTTTGGGCAGACTCGGCATATTGGCAATGGGCATGTGGAGAGACTGAGCTGTGTGCCTGACCAGAGTCACCCCCAACATAGGAAATCCACTAGCCACATCCTCCCAACTCTCAGTGGTCCCTTCCTGCAAACTCTACCATGCAGAGGAGACTGCTGGCTGAAGCCAGCTTGGGCCCACTGTGCAGACTTTCTTAGAAAGCCCTCCATGGAGTCCAGGAAGATTCAAGGGGTGGTGGAACAGCTGGCAGGTGGAGGCAGATCTTGGAGGGCCTTGGGCCTTTTGCTGATCTGCCTTTAGGCTCAGTGATGGTGGAAGCTGTGCTTGGTCTACAGCTTGTTCCCTTCCACATGCACCCAGCCCCAGCAGAGGAAGCCACAACCTGTGGATCACTTTGTAGCTCCAAATGGGTAGCCCAGGATGGGTCACAGGCAGTGCCTGACATTGATCTATACTGGAGTTCCTCCCATGAGGCTCCAGAACTAACATGCCCAGAGGCAGGCATCAGATCACATCAGAGCATGACCCAGTTAGCCATGAAAAAAAAAAAAAATGAAATTTTACCATTGCGACAGCATGGATGGATCTAGAGGGTATTATGCTAAGTGAAATTAGAGAAAAGCAAATATCTTGTGATTTCACTTATATGTGGAATCTAACAGATAGAATAAACAAACAAAATTGGAACAGACTCATTGATACTGAGAACAAACCGATGGTAGTCAGAGGGGAGGTGGGTTAGAGAACTGGGTGAAAAAAGTGAAGGGACTGAGTACAAATTGGTAGTTACAACATAATTTCAGGGATGTAAAGTACAGCATAGGGGAATATAGTCAATAATATTGTAATAACTATGTAAAATATATGCTGTCTATCCACTATGCTGTACACCTGAAACTGATACAAAATAATATTGAATGTAAATTGTAATTGAAAAGTAAAAGAACAACAAAGCTAGAGGCATCACACTGATTTCAAGCTACATTACAATGCTATAGTAATCAAACAGCATGATACTGGTATTAAAAACAGGCCCATAGATCAGTGAAACAGAATAGGGAGCCCAGACATAGTCCCCCACATGTACGGTCAAGTAATTTTTTGCAAGGAAGCCAAGAGCATAAAATGGGGAAAGGACAATTTCTTCAATAAATGGTGGTGGGAAAACTGGACAACCACATGCAAAAGAAAGAAACTGGGCCCCTTATTCCACTTGCAAAAATTAGCTCAAAATAGATCAAAGATTTAAATGTAAGACATGAAACCATAAAACTCCTAGAAGAAAACAGAAAAAAAAAATCCTTGGTAACAGTCTTGGCAATGAATTCTCACATAAGTAACCAAAAGCACAGGCAACAAAAATTAAAACAAGTGGGACTACATTAAGCTAAAGAGCTTCCACACTGCAAAGGAAACCACCAATGAATTGAAAAGACAACCTATAGAAGGGGACAAAATATTCTTTTTCTCTGTTTTAAGTTTTCAATTTTGTATTTGACAATGCATTCTTCACCTCCTAAATATTGTAATATGCCTTCTAGGGAAGCATGTTTCTCTGATGGAAAATTATTCTTGTAGATCCCATTACTCTAATGATATAATCTAAGATAAATCATTTTTTTATTGTTTGACAGCTGCCTATGTTAATCTTGCTTTCAGGTAAAACTCCTACGTCATTTCCATAGGTTATTGTTAAACTTTCTTCACATTCTGTAGCTTGGTGATTCATTTTTAGATAAAAGTGCTTGATCTTATATCAATCCCTATCAAATGTCATCTTGATAGTTTTAGTGCATTGTTCCTTTTGATTTGATGGTACTCTTCATTGCATTCACAGTTCTTTCCAATAGCATGTCATCCATAAAATTGATGCATCTATCCAAATACAAAGTGAAAGGAAGCAGGACTTTTTAAGGTAAAAATATATTATTTATGGGGCTCTCTACTCTGTGCAGAAAAAAATTTCCGTGGCATCTATTTATATAAAAACCCTGGGTGTAATGCGTCACATCTGAGGCTTGACCAACTGGAAGGAAGTCAGTCCTGCAGGGGTTGTCTTGGCAACAGCTGTGCCCTCCCCGAGCTGTTTCCCATGAGGGCAAGGTTTCAGGCAGGAACCTGCCCTCGGAGCTGGACACACTGAGTCCTGGGTCGCCTTGCCAAGGGCTGCACACTCCCCGAGCTGTTTCCCTCGAGGCCTGAAGGAAGAACCCACCCTCGGAGCACCAAGAGCGCCCAGCGGCAGTCAGTCCTGGGTTGCTGCTGTGGGTAGAACTGTGGGTCTGGCCCAACAGGGGGCGTGGCCAGCCTTCAAACCAGACCCTGACAGTAGGGAGAAGGGAGCCCCATTCCTCACAGAATCCGCTGTTGGATAGCTTGCTGTCAGTGGCCTGCCAGCCAGGAACCCCATTCACCTGCACCCCGGACCCTGACAGGAGGGAAGAGGGAGCCCCATTCCTCACGGAATCGACAGGTGGCCAGCTTGCTGTCAGGGGCCTGCCAGCTAGGAATCCTATTCACCTGCATATCTGTATAAAGTTTTAATACATTATATTAGAGGTCGTGGTGGTACTGTTTTACCCACGGCGTCTACAGGAATTGCTGCAAATTTACTTCTCAGTGGAAGCACCTTTCATTCCCAATATAAATTACTGATTCCATTAAATGAAACTTTAATTTCTAGACTCAATATAAACAGTGAAGTTGCTAAAACTATTAAAAAGGCCCAACTTCTCATTATTGATGAATGCACCATGGCATCCAGTCATGCTATAAACACCATAGACAGATTACTAAGAGA
>NW_005370572.1:101808-115187 GCF_000412655.1 Myotis brandtii | reverse complement strand
ATATATTATTTTCATATACATTTTACTAATTTCCTTTCATCTCTCACACTTCTATTATAGAGAAAGGGCAAATAGCAACATTAAAATATTTCTGCTAATTCCCTTTTAATGTGGATGAATTTCGTGCACTGGGCCACTAGTTTGAATATAAGAGTACAATAAAGTAAAACATTCCCAAAGCTTCTTTCATTCTCTTGGTCCCATGTTCTTAATAGGACCTAACTTTACATATTTAACATAAAGTCTCTTGTTTTGTTAAAGGCAGCAGAAAAGTTTGTAAAAGTGTTGATCAACTATTTATAACTCCACATATTATATTTTTAAACTGGTGGTACTTATGGAAACTGAAACAGAGAGAATTAAGTAAACACTTCTTAACTGGTAGAACTAAATCCGAATGCAGCAGCTTGGCTCCAGTGTTCTTTCCCTGAAGGATTCATACTAAAATGTAAAAATTCAACTTGAAAATTTATATACACCTACATCTTATAGTGAATGAACAAAAATAGATAGAGGCAAAGAAGCATCGAACAGACTGTCAAACTACAGCGGGAAGGTAGGGGAGGTTTGGAGGGGTAAGAGATCAGCCAAAGGAGTTGTATGCATGCATATAAGCACAACCAACAGACACAAGACACTGGTGGAGGGGTGGGGGGGCGGATGAGGGCAAGTGCCAGGGGTTAGGGGAGGCCGGGGGGAGGTCGATGGGGGAAAAGAAAGAGAGAGAGACATATGTACTACTATTTGTAATACCTTAAACAATAAAAAATGAAAAGTTAAAAATGAATGCAGCATATTTGTGTACAATTCAAGTTTATTACACATAATTTGACATTCACAGTAAAAATCACACCTCTGTTTTATCATTTACATTTGAAAATTTACAGCACATATACCATAATCATTTCCAACTCTTTAGGGAATTTTAGAAAATTTCAGCTCAAATATTAGCATTAAGGATGACGAGCACAGCCAAAATTAAAGAAGCTATGTTCTACGTTTTTAAAAATGTACAAATATTGATTCCCCACATTCTTTGGTGAAAAACAAGTGTTAAAGTTACTCTCAGTGGCAGAGGCAGGGTCACAGCTCAGGATGGCAGAACTCTGTCCAGGGCGATGTCTGAGGCTCCTGCAGATGAGCCACAGGGCTGAATCAGTGTGGCGCCCTCAGCTGTCCCAGGTTAACTGTATTGCTGACGGGCGCACTGCATATTCTGCATGAAATTCTACGAAGACCCGATGTGAGGAGGCCACAAAGGGAGCTATGTTAGTGTCCTAAAATTGAAAAAAAAAAAGTAACAAGTTATATTTTTCACAAATCTGAACCTTTTTCAAAAAATGTTAGCATAGTAAAAGGTACTACAAAAAGCAGTAACAAAATTACAGTAAATCATTAAATATGTCTAGAAGTAATCTTGCTAGGAATTAATATACATACTTTATAAAAGAATATTACTGGTGTTAGGGGTTGAAGGGAAATGGGGTGTTATGAATATAGTTTACTGGGATTGTTGGGGGTAATGAAAATGTTTAAAATTGGTTGTAGTGATGATAGCTACACAACTTTCAGTCTAATAAAACTATTGAATTATATACTTTAAGTAGATGAATTATATGGTATGTGAATTATATCTCAGAATAATTGTCATTAAAAATTGAATTTCCATCCTAGCTGGTTTGGCTCAGTAGTTAGAGCGTCAGCCCGTGGACTGAAAGGTCTCAGGTTCAATTCCGGTCAAGGGCACATACCTCAGTTGCAGGCTCGATCCCCAAGTGCAGGAGGCAACCAATTGATGTATCTCACGTCAATGTTTCTCTCTCTCAGTCTCTCATTCTCCCTTTTATTCTGTCTAAAAATCAATGGGGGGAAAATATCCTCGGGTGAGGATTAACAACACAAAAAATTGAATTTCCAATTCAAGTTCTTACTAAAATTTTAATTTTTCTAATGAAAACACATACTTATATTTGCAACCGAAACAGTCATGTAAGTAAAGTATGCAACTCTCTCCCCTTAATATCTATAGTTTTCTTTGGGGATTTATTTTCATTTCCCTTTCTGTGGAACAATGTGTGTTTGGGGGTGGGGTCTCAGCTTTCTCCCATTTCCTAATCATTTAACAAATATTTACCTGGTATCAAGAGACTTCCATGTTGCAGGCACTTTTTTTTTTTTTTTAGCACTGGAGTTATAAAAAAATGAGCCAGACAGACAAAAGGTCTTGTTCTCATGAGCTACATTCTAAATGGGAGTAGGTGAACTGTGAGCCAAATATGTCAGTAAACTATACAGTAGGTTGAGATTGTTTGCAGTTTGGAATCTGGCCCCCATTCTGCTGGGCCTCACTGCATCAATTCTCCCAAAGACTCATCAAAGGCAGACATTTCCAAGACAGTGAATTATTCAAGTGAGTACAGCACAGAGAATATTTTCCCGAGAAGATATATATCAAGGTATATTCAATATTGCATATTTCCGCATGCATGCAATTTTTTCTTTCCACTTTAATCTCCCAAATTTTTCAATTATTATTTTACTTTAACAAACTAGTGTGAATAGTTAACCAAAGTTTTAACTCTACTTTGATTCTCCGAATTTTTCCTGTTATTCTTTCATGTTCAGATTTTGTTACTTAGGTTAACAATCTAAGGAGTGGCTTTTATCACTCTGGAAGTAAACTGATTTTATTGAACTTGAAATGCTAAAGAAATCAGTTGTATCTGTAATTTTAAAAAGAAAACAATTATACTTAAAATGATGTCCTCATTTATCAAAGAAAATGTAAAACTAGTGAAATATTATAAATACCCACAATTAAAAAAAAACCTGGCATATCTAATTATAGACTTTGACTTAGTGCGCCATTAATTTAAATGACAGTTAAGTTCTACCCTCAGTTTTCTTTTATCTGCAAAGTCCTGGTTATCCTTGTTCTTCCCACATCACTGAATTATCTCTGTGGGGAGCAAATGGGGTTGCATGTTTGAAAGTCACTGAAAACAAAACAAAAAAGCCAAGCAGATACAAAATAATGGTGTTGTTAAAGGTGACCTCTTTTTCTCCCATTTGAAATGTTTATGAATTTCAAATAAATTATAAGACCTAGTCAGTCTCTAAATTTGAAATGTGACACACTGACTGGCTTCTCTTTCCTGTGAATCCCCTGAGAAGAAGAAGGATTCAGTATCTACTGGCCAAGTGACTAAGACTGCTCCCAGGTGATTAACTCTGTATACAAAGATACAGCTACCAGAAAGTTTTTCACGGTATTGTCTATAAACCAGAGAGGATTCATCAAATAAATTAGGTGGTACCTATGCAATAGAATACCCATCCAATGATTAAATATGATACCCCAGTGTTTTTATTGGTATGATAAGATGGTAATGATATTTTGGTAAGTGAAAAATCCATACGACAAAACAGTATAAAATATATTGTGCATCTGCAAATATACTCAAAAGGTGTTTTTGAAGAATACGTAGGAGAATTCCCAGGGCTTTGGAAAAACATTTATTTTCTGATAATTCTGAAAATAGACATTTGTTAATTTTACAAATCATGTTATATTTAAAAAAAAAACTATCCAGATTGCCCAGCTGGCATGGCTCAGTGGTTGAGCATGGATCTATGAAACAGGAGGTCACAGTTCAATTCCAGATCAGGGCACATGCCTGGGTTGTGGGCTCAATTCCCAGTGTGGGACATGCAGAGAGCAGCTGATCAATGATTCTCTCTCATCGTTGATGTTTCTATCTCCCTCTCCCTTCCTCTCTGAAATCAATAAAAATATATTTTGAAAAAAACTATGTAGATTTCCAGATGACATAATTCTCAGTCAGGTTTGGTTAGAAAGCCCAAGTAGCTGAAAAGTAGAACAGTGAGAAGTAGATACCCTCCCATCAGCAATCACATTTGCTTACTTGAAAGCTCTGTTAGTATCTACTTTCAGTAAAACGAGAAGGCAGTGCAGGCACATGCAAACAGTGTTGAGTCAATGTCAGAAATCTACCAGTCCATCAGAACTTTGCAAAAACTATCAAACGCCTGGTCACCAGACCAATCTTTAATATCTGTGTCTTCTTCAAAGAATCTGCACAATTTTCAACAAGAAGTATATGAAATGGAGCCAAGCATCTAAATTTTCTGAAGTCCTAATCATGCAGAAACAAGTGCGGGTATTCAACCTTCAGTGGTGCATTGAAATGGAACTTTTAAAAAACAATGTGCCACACCTCCTCCCCCAGAAATTCTGATTCGGTAGGTGTGTGTACTGGAAGTCTGCAATGTAATAACTGTAACTGTAACAGCATAGGTGATTCCTATGTAAAAACTGTATAACTGCATGTAATTCGGATGCACAGTTGGGTTTGGAAACTATATTACTATTAATTTAATGCAATGACCACTAGGTGGCACTCATTCTCCCCCAAATAGAAAGGAAAATCTGAAAACTGTACGGAATACGTAACAGTACATTGTGCTTTGTACTTTGCATGTGTCTGCCTTTAAACGTGTATGCTGAGTTACTTTCATTATTTAAACATAATAAATGGGAATTTGAAAATCTTGCTTTACTCACTGTGCCACAATATGGTCCAGAGGATGGAGAATTAACATCTGGTCCATCATAGAGTATAAGATAGTTCTGGACACAGTCTCCAGGATCGTCAATGCTGATGAAGTAAAAGTTGACGGTGACAAGTCTTCCAGCAGGAGCGGTGATGGCCCATTCACAGTGAGTGTGGTTTGGGTAAGTGCCCGGATAGCCGGGGCTGGTGAAGGAGCCATGGTCGCCATAAAGAGTTCCACCACAGCCTGCAAGAAAGAATTGCAGGAAATTTGATTCAACAAAGAAGAAAACAGCTGGAGTCCTTTAGTGCACTTGTAAGGCAATACCACGGGGCTGTTGTTTCCTTAAGGTGCTGAGACCCTCTGCAAGAACAGTGGAGGCGAAACCCTTCTCCTGTTTCTCCTTTGAGCCAAGTCCCTCCCACTCCCTCACCACCAGGCTGCCCCCCACGCCTCCCCCACCCCTTTCTGCACCACATCTTCCTTTCCCTCTATCATGATTTAGGGGCAGCTTCCTCCAGGTCAGTTCTTTGAAAATGGTGGGCTGCAAACACAATGGGAAAACCGAGAACTAGATTAGGTAACTGTAGGGGAGGGTAATTGAAGTTGTTGTGTACTTTTTATGGTAGAGTTCTCCATAAGCAGTGAGTTCTTATAATGATGTGGGTGAAATAAAAGTGAAATTTCAGGGCTGAACAGAAAACATGTTACTGGATGTTTGGGCAGTAATTATTATAAAAGTGAATTGACTGGGCTTGTCACTGACATACTTAAAGCCAAAAAAAGTAAGTGTTGGTGTTAATTTGTTTATTTGTATACTATCATTATTCAGACCAGATAGCCTTGGGTATCCAGATATGGTGCGGCACAGGAGGAAGATACATGGCATGACAAAACAAACAAATGGGCTGGGTTCTGACCACTGGCGTCTGGTCCTGCCTCCGCCACAATCTACTGGTAGCTCTGCATGTTGGGCAACTCGTTAGTTCGGTGTTGTATGTCCTCATCTGTGAAATTAGGGCATTGAAGCTCACCTTTAAGTATCTTTAGGCGCCAAGATTCCATTACCTATGATTGTCTTGATAGAACCCTTTTCTTGTTCCTCAGTGTATTTAAAATGTC
Organism: Myotis brandtii; assembly: GCF_000412655.1. Lineage (NCBI taxonomy): Eukaryota > Metazoa > Chordata > Mammalia > Chiroptera > Vespertilionidae > Myotis > Myotis brandtii. Next base: position 109,490 of record NW_005370572.1, on the reverse strand, counting down.
ATTTTTATCATTCTTATTTTGAAAGTTTTTAGGTATTTTGAGGACATGTCACAAAGTATTCTTTCTCTTTTGAGTTTAAAGATACTGACATAACTTAAATTTCCTTCATTATTTGATGAACAACCAATCAAAGATGCAGAAAGGTACTTATTGCCCTGAAAAAGCAATTAACCTCCAGGACTGCCCAGAAATGGCAGGAGCTGCCCAGAGCACAGCTGCTTATGTACGCACAAGGATGGGGTTGTAATGTGCCTTAAAAAAACAACTTTTTCTTTTAATTCTCAGAGAACTACCTTGATGATTAACTCAAAAGTAAAAATTATGACAAAATCAGAATTTATAAAGGAATTTTTAAAATCTTTATACTTTCTGGGCTTTATATGTAAATTTATATTCTTTAACATATAATAATCTACAGAAATGAGTAAAAGTAGAATTAAATAGAATCTTTGTACATTCATTGTTAAAAATCTCTACTTTTATCAGAAAATAATCAAGTATACAGATGGCTAAAAACATAGGTCACTTTTAATGGCCTTTTTCTATTAGGCACATTATGTTTTTCTCACCTACATTGTTTTACCACACGAAGTGCAAATGTCTTACCAGAGGGGGATGAGGTCCAGATAATTTCATATCCACGACTGGAAGTTGCACTATCACTCTTAAATCGCAGGTACAGTTCATTATTTTGAGAGAAGATAGGATTTGGCAACAGAGTTCCGCAATATGTGCCGAGTAATGGCGAACTGCTATCACTTCCATTTCTTACCTTTAAAAATGAGTCATGAATTATTATCCTTGAGTATGTTATACTTCTTTGATTTATCATTGCTACACATTAGCATATAATCTATAATAATAAAAGCGTAATATGCTAATTAGACCAGACAGCCGGATGTCATTCCGGACATCCTTCCGGATGAAGCCGCGTCTGCGGGGCTGAGGCAGAGGTGGTTAGGGGCGATCAAGCAGGCAGGCAGAGGGGGTTAAGGGTGATGAGGTAGGCAGGCAGAGTGGTTAGGGGCAATCAGGCAGGCAGGTGAGTGGTAAGGGGCGATCAGACAGGCAGAATGGTTAGGGGTGATCAGGCAGGCAGGCAGAGTGCTTAGGGGTGATAAGGCAGCCAGGTGAGCAGTTAGGGGCGATCAGGCAGGCAGGTGAGCAGTTAGGGGTGATCAGACAGGCAGGCTGAGTGGTTAGGGGTGATCAGGCAGGCAGGCAGGCAGAGGGGTTAGGGATGATCAGGCAGGCAGGGAGGCGAGAGGTTCGGAGCCAGCAGTCCCAGATTGTGAGAGGGATCCCAGATTGTGAGATGGTGCAGGCCAGGCTGAGGGACCCCCACCCCATGCACGAATTTTGTGTACATGGCCTCTAGTAAAGCATATAATGTTCAAACAAAAGAAATTTCTATATGGAAAAAGGAGACAACTCAATTGACAAAATTTCTTACTGTTAAGATATATTTTAAAAATACATTTTGCAGCTGACTAGATTTTTTTTTTTAATTCACTGCATGGAGTAGACACAGAAAACCAGGAAGCGAGTCAACATGTGTATAACCACATACACACTGTGAACTTAGCCTCATTCTGTCCTCAGGCCTGGCTCCTCCTGTGCATTTGAGGAGGACTCCAGCCAAAGCAGAGGTGATGGTTTTATTAATATAGGTACTCAGAATCTTGGAAGGTCCTCCTTTATAATTTTGTAGTTTAACATTTGGTCCACTGCTGATTGTTCTAAGTCACAGAGTGTCTTCAGAGGCCCAGTGGCTCATCTTGCTGGGTTGTGTTAACCTTCAGAGTTTCCTTTTAAGTCTATGTAGTAGCCAATCGAGGGAATAATGCCTCTCTGGTGCTTTTTGGAGTGCCTTGCCATGGACAGAGTAGCCAGTTATCTACCAGGCAGAGACGGGTGCCAATCCAAGGATGCTGGAGGACCAGATATGCCATCACAATACTCTTGGCTTTGGCCTTTTCCCTGTTGATTATCTTTAAGAAAGCTAGTGCTCTGAGAGATGAGCAAGATATCAATTCCCACAGAACATGCTAATGACTTATTCTATACATTTTTCTCTTCGCAGGAACCATGAGAGTGGTAGACATCTCCGGGACATTAGAGGACCCCGAGAAGAGAGGGTCTGAAAGTTCAGAAGACAAATGCAAATTCCAAATGTGATCTAGGGCTTGGCCTTTGAGTTGATTAACACAGTTGGGATCCTCAGAAATTTCTGTTCCTGCCATAGCTACCAGATGGAAGGCTGAGGTTTGCTGGGATGGCTGCCGTATGAACCATGCCACGATCTTCCCACCAACAACCAGATGCAGCTGCACTTCACAGGCCTAAGTAGCAGTTTCCTGTTTTTGTTCGTAGGACAAGAAGTTTTAGACCCATTTCTATGAGATAAGGAAGGGCAGCTGGGAGGAGAAGTCCTCATCCGTCAGTGCTCGAGAGCTGGCCTTCACTCCCAGTGGACAAAGGCAAAGAACAAGCACTAACTCCAGTCAGCGATGATCAACTCAGGCTTGAGGTGAGCAGGACGTAGCTTCAGTGGGATTCCAAAATGACCGAATAGTCTGTCCTTCCCGGTATCCCACTCCTCCCCTCCTTTCTGCTTTGCGCTTCATACAAATGTTTAGATTCCATGGTACGTGAGGTACATAGGTCTGAGTTTAACACCCTGGTTGACACAAACAGTACTGTATTTCTCTCCTCGACTCCTCCCTGCTACATCCCTCTCCTCCAGTTTCCTACCAGGGCAAGTATTCCCCAACTTCCTCCCACTACTTGTCACATTATAGGTTAAGAATATTCATCAACAAAGGAGTTAGATGAATTCTGTAGGGGAGAGCTTTCCATAACAGGTGTAAAGGAGTTAACAAACCTTATGGAAACCTTACTGCAGACTCAAAGAGAGCAGAGAATTCAGCATCCTCTGTGCAGACCACTTTATTTCCTCAGAATGAATTCATTTTCCACAGAGCTTGTAAAGGACACTCGGGAGCTCTGGGACTTTCATGGCAAAATAGAGGCACTGGGCTCCATACACAGCCTGCACCAGTTATGGCCTCATTCAGAACATCTTCCCATGAATAACAACGCCGCAGTCCTTCTCACTTCCACAACGTGGGTGATGTGGGGCAGAAAGGACGCAGAGGGCGCTCTGCTGTTGCTCTGGGAATGACAGGAATCACAGAGGGGCAAGAGCTGGAGGAGCATGCCTCTGCTTGCTCCAGGCCCAGGAGGCTGCTCTCTTGTGTTTGGGGAGGAGTGGAGGGTGGAAGGAGGATGCGAAGCTTCAAGAAGCTTTCTCTGTCCCCCACGTGACTCTGTTAGTCCTCCCCACATCGTGTGGGAGTTGACTATTTCCTGCCTGGCCTTCCCACTGGACCATGCGCCTCCTGGGAGCCCTATTGCATTTCTGGTGCCTGGCCATAGGAGACTTATGGACTGAAATAATAATGTATAAATTAATGAAATGAGTAAGCAGCAGAGAAAAAGGTGAAAAACTTGAAGTGATCCATCATCTTTTAAATAGTTCATTTGCAAGAGATCCAAATGTATGTTACCTCCAAGAAGTCATGTCTGCATTCACTTGAGTCCTCGATGCCAAAGGAGTGGAAGAAGAGGGAAATAGAGTAGTTCTGTGGGGCTGTGAGAGTAACAGTGCAATCCATGTCACTGTTATAATTAGCAGGCCATCCGGGGCTCTTCAGATTGCCAAACACCTTTTTATAGTTTCTGTTACAACCTTAGATAAAAAAAAAATTCACAATTAATGTATGTATCCCAATAGTTAGTGTTCTTTCAACCTGACAGAAATAATTCAAGAAATGATTAAATTTAAACACTTTAGGAAAAAACTAACCCAGCCTCTGCATCTACCTTTGAGGTCACGGGGATCCCTGAGGGGAGGTGAAGGGCACAGGGAGCAAACGCTATGCAGGGTCTTGGCAACAGGAAACACCCCCAGGTGAAATGTGAAATAGGAGCACTCACCTTTAAAGATGAATATTCTAGAATTTTCTGTGCTTTTTCTGATCACACTGAGGTGGTTGGCTGACATTTAGATTCTTTTACGAATAAAGTCTCTACCTCCAAGACAGAGTCTTGTATGAGGATTTCCCTTTAATGGATTATTTGTTCTGATTGAACTGGCAAATTGTTGTTCTTAACCATTTTTGGTGAAAACACCATAGTGTTTTTATTTGTTTGTTTTAATCAAAGGCAGTGTTAGTTTTAATCAAGCTCAAAATGAACATGAAAGAAAATGTTCTCTGAAAATAAACTTCACAGTTTTAGTAATTAAATAGCCTTTCAAAGCTTCCTGGTTTTGACAAAAAATGTTCTAAGCTACAGTGATTTCTATAAATGTTCAAGTGGATAACTAATAAAATAACATATAATTTTAAATTGTTAACTATGTGAACTTTGAAGAGTATGCTGACATTCTAAACATTTGAATTAGTATTATATTAGCTTGACCTCTTCGGAAACCAGCTTTAGTAACTTGCTAAATTGGGCCTGATTTCTGGTGAAGAGTCTCACCTCATATGGGTGTGGCTCAAGTTAACAAGCCCTAGTCTACCCTCAGGAGTCCATTCCAGCAATAATTGTACTGATGGAAGATGTTCGGTACAAAAGATAAAGTTCCAGGGCTCACCTGCAATCTGATAGGTAAAACTCACTCTAGAGTTGTCATTAAAAGCTTCGGACTTGAAAATGACAATGGCAGTGCTCATAGAAGAATAAAACGTTGGTACAGCTGTTGCATTTCTGCCACAGAAGTGAATTCTTGCATTTCCACTACTCTGAAAAGAAATGAAAGCCAAATCACATTATATTTTGCTTCAAAAGAAGATAGGCCATAGCAGAAATGAAATGCATATGGAAGTGTGCTTCAATATTCAGCCATGGAAACTAGTTATATTGTTTGACACTTGGCAATAAGACTGGCATTAGCCTTGGAATCCACAACTGTCTCACATTCTCTAAGGGAGAGGAAGTAGGGGAGGTCAAGTTTATGTTGAAATCACCAGACAGATAAGTTGCCTCCTGAAAATGAGACCATGCTCCTCTCTTCATAGCCAAGGCCTGTGCCCTTGCTCTGAGCACAGTGCTGTCCAAGCTAACTACAGTTCGTCTACTTGTATTAAAAGTCAGGGCATCTGTTGCCTCTCACACAGATATGCCTCTACTACCTGTAGTTCTTGGGCATCTACTGAAAGGCTCACTCCCCACTCCTGCTGCAAACTCCTAGTACTGATCTGTGCTTCTACCCCACAATGTCTCCTGCTGTTGGTCCTTTCCTAACCTCCCCTGTTGTATACTTGAACTTTAATTGCATTGTTAACCATTCCTGTACACATCCTTAGCCTTGAGTGACACCTGGGTCTCCATCAGTCTCCTGGTAGAGACCATTCTTTCCCACAGTCCACAGTTTACTGAGTAAGAATGAGGGGTGGGAGGATGGGCAGGGATCCCCAGGCTGCTGTCTGCAGCCTATGTCCTTGCATCAAAGCTAGTTCTCCTTTGAGAGTCTCCACATCTGGCCAAAGATACTCTCTGACACTTTTCATTATTCTCACTTTCTTCCTGGTTACTTCCCTTCCTTAATTAAAGACTTGTGGTATTTTAGCTCAGAGTCATTTTATGAACCCTTGGAGGTTTCAGTGTTCTTACAGAGAACCCATTAAATATCCTAATTTGCATTCCTTAATACCACTGACTTTCATCTCTACTCTCTGTGGTTGCCAACTCCGAAGCCAGCTATCCAGTCAGATCTTTTTATTATCTGCAATGCCTCCACCACATGATTCTTTCATGATCTTCCAACTGTATCTTCTCTTTCTACTTTCAGACACCCTGAGAGTTTCAGTTTTTCTATTATCAGTTGATTTATTAACTTTTCTCCCTCCCTACTCATGCTGAAACCGTTTGTTATTTCCTTTATTCATTCAGCTGAATTATTTATTCATGACAAATGTAGGGTCTTATTTGAGGCTAATCTAGCTGCCATTATCATACAGAACTGTCTGGTGCCCTGTGAGTAGCATGTCTGCACCCAGTGGGAAATTTGGATTCACGAAGCAGTGGGAAATAGAAAGAGCTTTAACTAAAGGGTTTTGTTTGGCTCTAATTCCTTCCAGGAAGGGTACCACTGGGATATACAAATAGTGTTCTGATAACCAATGGAATGATGATAACCTAGCATCTTGACCACCATGGGATAATAGGATATACCTCAGTGTCTGTGCTTTGTAATAATTTAGCAAATCTGGTGTCTGCTCAGCAGCCAGTAGTTCTCAAACCTCTCTCCAATTGGAGTCAGCCTCCACCAAGATACATGTGCAATACAGGGGACCCGGATATAGAATGAGGAGGACTTGAAAACTCAGAAGTGGTAGATTGGATCCTCTTCTATTGCCAGCCAGCACATGGGGGTTTGAACATGACCCTCCTAAAATTAACTTGGGTAGATTAACTAATCGCCTCACACTGCAGGCATTCCCAAGTGTCCCCCAGGCATCTGTCCTCAGTTCCCAACTCCTCACTTTACAGTTCCCTGGATAATCTCATTACTCTCATTGTTTTAACTACTGACTCATATGATGATGACATCCAAATCTTCAAGCCTTCTCTCACTATCACACTTTTATGTCCAACTGTCTCCTCAATATCTTATCTCATCGGCAATTTGGACTCTTTTTTTTAAACTAAAACAACTCCTCCCCACTTTTTCTCTCTTACATTACCATAAATATAGTCCCAATAGAGTGGGGCTAAATGGCCTCTTTTTAAAAAAATATTTTTTTAGTGATTTCAGAGAGAGGAAGGGAGAGATAGAAACATCACTAATGAGAGAGAATCACTGATCGGCCGCCTCTTGCACACTCCACCCTGGGGGTCGAGCCCGAAACCTGAGTATGTGCCCTGACCGGGAATCGAATCATGACCTCCCAGTTCATCAACACTCAACCACTGAGCCATTCCAGCCAGGCTAAATGGCCTCTTCATTGATATCCCTGTGTTTGCATTGACCCCTTCATCTCACCCTATACTTAGATTCCACTAATTACAGAAGTGTTTCTTCAAGCATGGCCCATGGAACACCAAAATCAGAACACCAGAGATGCTCATCAAAAATTCACAGTAATGGGAAAATTAAAATACCTAGGAATAAACTTAACTAAGGAGGTAAAAGACCTGTACTCGGAAAACTACAGGACATTGAAAAAAGATAGAGGAAGACATAAACAAATGGAAGAACATACCATGTTCATGGATTGGTAGTTTCAACATCATTAAAATGTCCATACTACCCAAAGCAATCTACAGATTCAATGCAATCCCCATTAAAATATCAATGGCATACTTCAAAGATCTAGAACAAACTCTCCAAAAATTCATCTGGAATAAAAAAAAACCAAAAAACAAAAAACAAACAAACAAAAAAACAAAACAAAAACAAAACAAATAGCCACAGCAATCCTGAGAAAGAAGAACAAAGTTGGAGGGATCACAATACCAGATATCAGCTATATTACCAAGCCACTGTTCTCAAAACTGCCTGGTACTGGCACATGAACAGACATATAGACCAATGGAACAGAACAGAGAACCCAGAAATCGACCCAAGTCATTATGCTCAATTAATATTTGACAAAGGAGGCAAGAGCATA
>NW_005370572.1:85814-101098 GCF_000412655.1 Myotis brandtii | reverse complement strand
CCAAGAAACCAGAAACACCAATCAGAAAGGATATATGCACCCCTATGTTCATAGCAGCACAATTTACCATAGCTAAGATTTGGAAACAACCTAAGTGTCCATCAGCAGATGAGTGGATTAAAAAACGTGGTACATCTACACAATGAAATACTACGCTGCTATAAAAAAGAAGGAACTTTTACCATTTGCAACAGCATGGATGGAACCGGAGAGCATTATGCTAAGCAAAATAAGCCAGTCGGAGAAAGATAAATATCACGTGATCTCACTCATATGTAGGATATAATGATCAACATAATTTGATGAACAAGAATAGATCCAGAGACAAATGGCAGGGGATAAGGAGGTGGGGGGGGGGGTTAGAGAGCAACCAAACAACTTGTATGCATGCATATTGGCATAACCAAGATGAAGGCTTGCCCAGGGTGGGAATGGCATGGGGTGGGTGGGTCAATCGGGGAAAAGTTTTACATATGTAAAACTTTAGACAATAAGTAAAAAAAATAATAATACATAAACCTAAAAGAAATTCACAGTAATGGGTGCTCTGTGGGGGAATCCTTCTCTGAGAGAGGCCCAGGGGTATGCACCTGTATCAAGATACCCAGATGTTCCTTATGCTGATGAAAGTTTGAGAGCTCCTGACCTAAGGACCAAGTTCAAATTTCTCAACACCTAAATAGAGGGTTTATGTATAGCTAAAAAACACATTAAGCTAGGAGAAATTTTGACAATGTATTTCATTATTCATACTTCAAGTGTTTTGCAAGTACTGGTAAAAAGGTCACTAGATGTGAATGCCATTCACACTGTAATGATTACCTCCGGTGTGTCCTGAAACTCCAAGTAATTCTGGTGGCAGTCCCGAGACTGCAGCTGGAATGCCCACACGGTTATCTCGACCTGCTGATGCGGAGGAGCTTCGAAGACCCACGTGCAGGTGGAAAGTGGGACATCTGGGTTTGATGCATTGGGTGAGGAAATATTTTGTGGGGTCCAAGTTGCATTATATGTTCCACCACAAGTCACTGAGATGGGAAAAAAGAACAACTTTCAAGACAAATTTTACTCATGTCTTATCACACATGCAATATTTAAAATTCTGCCTTCTCTACCCCTCCCGCCCAAAGGAATTATATTTACATCAATCCCTCCATGAAGAATTTAGAATATATATTCTTGGCTAAGAATTGTACCAGATTTATACCCTGAATTAAACATAGAGTAAGTAACATGGTGTTTAGTAATTGGCATTGAACTTAGATGATAATTAACACTGAGTTTAAATATAAGTGTGACATTTTTAGTGCATAAATACACGTGTTTCATAATATATAAAAATGTCTCCATTTACTCACTGTTGATGAAGGTATATGTGGCATTAAATCCTTCCCTTTCTAAACTTATGTCACTGACAAATTGAACTGTCAGGAAGTTCCCAGAAGAGACAAAGGGAGCGGGTACAGTGGAACCACAGAATGTTCCGGCCAGCTTGGCATTTTCACTCTCCCCATCATATAACTGAAAGGAAAATAGTTCATTAGTTCTCCATTATTCACCAAGAAGTTGAAAATTTTATACTAAAATGGATGTGAAGTCCCAATAAGTCATGATTAAGAATCTTACATTGATGTTCTTAGAGCTAGTTTTAATTTAGGAACAGAATAGTTATTAAATTGAATATAATATAAAACGAGTTTCAGTAAAAACCTGATACAATGTCTAAAAAGTTTTTTCTGATTGTGAAAGTAATATATGATTTTAAAAATAATGTGTCATTACAGTCAGCAAACCCATCACTACCCTCACATCCACTCACTACGGTGCGGGTCCCACCCTTGCCTGGGTCCTCAACATGTCAGCCAGAGGAAACAGTTAAAATGCAAGTTGGGCCATAAATATTCTGCCAAGAACCCTCCTCACTGCTTCCCATCCACTCAGTACAAAGGCCACGCCATGAAAGTGGCCTCGAAGACCTAACAGAATCTGCTCTCCACCCCACCCCTGACCTTTTCACTCTATATCCTTCTGTCTCCGCTTTGTTTCCTCTGCTCCCTGAGCAAAGAGGCCCGCAGCTGCTTCCTGTCTGCCGCATGCGTTGTTGCCTCTGCCTGACCACGCTTTTAATGGCATCCTTCCCATCATTCTCTTCCTTCTTTCTTGCGTTCTGTTTTCTTTAGCGCATGCAGTTCCTCTACACACGGTACATGTTAGTTATGTTACTATCTTCCGTTCTGAAGGAAGTGAAAGGTCTATGGAAGCACAGGTTGCTGTTTGTTCTGTGCACTGCAAGTCCCGTTTTTAGAAGAGCGTCTGGCACAGGAGAGGAACTCAATAAAGAGCTAATAAATAAGTCCTCTCTCCCAATACCCACCCCTGCAACCCTGTTCTCTCCCTGACTTCTTTATATCAATGAACGGCTCTAGGCTACAACTTGAGTCATCCTTGGCTCCTGCCTCTCTCCTCTACCCGGCTTCTATTCCACTCGCCTTCAAAATCGATCCCAGAGGGCTCCGTCTCCACTGTCACCAGCATCTCCTTCACCTTTGTTCTTGTAACACCTTCCTGACAGACGTGTTTAGCCAGAGCAGCCAGAGTATTCTCCACTGAGCTGCCTGAGTGTTCTCAAACTTAAATCAGATCATGCTCCTGCTCGGCCTAAAATGCTCCAGGAGATTCCCACTGCATTTAATGTAAAACCAAACTCTATGGGGCTTGCAAGCCCCTACCTGGTCTGGCCTGGGCCTGCCTCAGCCTCCCTCCCACTTCCCGGCTCCCTGTAGTTCCTCCATCCCAGGATGAGTTCCTACCCAGCTCTTGGACGGACCTCAGCTCTTGGATGGACCACACTCAAGGGATCTCAGCTCAAATGTCTCTTTTTGAGAGAGGCCAAGCCTATCTAATGTGGCCCTCCCCCTCTTCTATTTTCTTATTATAATAAAAATCTATCTTATTTGTTGCATATTTATTTTTTTCTGGTCTATCTTCCAACAAGATCGTAAATGCCATGCGTGGGAAGGCTAATTATTCACGTGGTATCACCAGTACCCAGAATAAGTCGACAAAGTCTGTTGAAATAGTGGGTACTTGGATTTCTGTCAATTATTAGAAAACAGTGTTTTCTCCAGCTCAGTAATCATGGTATTTCTAAAATCAGTATGTGTGTAGACGTAAATATTGAATTTCTAAAAGAACTGTGGTGTGCTATAAACCTGAGAATGGACATGACCACTGACATTAGTTAAAAATGTTAGGAATATATAAGATAGAAATGGTTAGAGTAATTTAACAGTGAACAGAAGAAAGGACAGACCACTAGATGGCACTGTCTCACCTGCTTGAACACGATTTTAGTAAATTTAGAGCCAGAAGAGATTCAAGAGTTAAGCCATGTATCCCCCCTCACTTTATAAAAGAGTAGTTTGGTCAATCTTAGCTAATGTACTTTTTCAGGTAAGCAAGTTAAACTTCTATTAGAAACATTGCTGCCTTTGTCAGCACATTCATATTAGCGGCGCTTTTATTCTATGTACTGTGTGCCTGGCCTCTGTGCTAGTCCTATGTATACAATGATTATAATGCACTTTCCATACATTCAAGACACTAATTGTACACTCACAAATTAGTGGGAGAAAGAGATCCATAAATTAAATATACATATATATCTGTGTATGAATTATATGTAAAATAAAGAAAATAAGTGCTACAATGAAATAATGTAATAGGGAAACCCAGATGATGACCTCACACAGATATTTGTTTGAACTATTATTTAAAATTAAGAACTTATATACATATATGCATAGCCATGGACACAGACAATAGTGTGGTGAAGGCCTGGGGTGGGGCAGGGGCTGGGAAGAGGGTCAAAGAGGGGGAAAACCGGGCAGGATGTGCATTTGTAATACTGTCAACAATAAACACACACACACACACACACACACACACACACACACACACACACACACACACAGTAGGTGGGGCCCTTCCAGTCCTACGGAAGAGGAAGCAGATGGAAGGCGATGCAGAAAGCCTCAGGAGTACGGAAGGCATGGCATGTCTCAACAGCTCGCCACCTTTTGATGTGCCTGCAGATTAGGGTGAGAGAATTGGGATTGGGAAACACATTGGGACAAGACTGAAGTTCTATGTGCTTCATGCTAAGGAGTTTGCATCTTCTCCTGTGGAAGTTATAAGATCTGATTTGGGTTTTGAATAAATAGCTGGTAAAAGTGATGGAAGGTAATTGCATAATGCCTGGCTTTGAGCTGATATTTGCATTTGTTCATTCACTGGCACAATAAGATTTCTCTTAATTGAGTAGAAATAGACAGGTTGTGGCCTCTGGACAACTGACATGGGCTCCTGGACTCTTTGTAGCCGAAGCCAAAATTTTTTTGTCTGCCATCCCATTCGCTGATAATGCTAAATCTCCACTGTGGACTTCTGCAGGGGGCTCCAGAGTGTGCGACAGGAGGCGCACTGCACAGTGCTGGAGATGGGGACATTCAGACCAGGACAGGGATGGTGCCCTTGGGACCTGCACAATCATTGCTGCTGCTGATTGCATATTTGGCCTGGCACCAGGGCTTCAGACCCAGAACTTAAGTTATGTTCTAAGTCTTGTGGATGTAGACTAGTTCCGAGAAGAACTTTGTGTTTTCTCAGCTTTTAAAACTCTTTGATAGTGGAGCACATTAGAATCTACTTAAGATCCTGAAGGAATTGCACAAATAATTTAGGGGAAGATACCTCTACCTACAACGACTGAAAGACCCTGCACTTTACCCAGCCATTAATTTGAGCCCAGAAGAAAGTGGGGAAGGAAGTGTTTGAATGTTAATTTCTGTGAACTTTAATGCTAAAGGGCAAGAGACTTTGATAGTGGACTTTCTTTCGCATTTAATTTTATTTCAGACAGTAATTTTCTTAGGACTTTATCTTTTAATATTTTCCTGGGAATTTGATAACAGGAAGATTTTTATGTTCTTATTTGGAGCATCTCTACATTGCCTCTTACAAATTCCTTAACTTCACAAATTCTTTAATTTCATTGAGAAGCCTCTGTTAGAATCCACGGGCCAACATGCCAGGGCAAAATTTGGGATGGGAATCAGAGCACAGTGACTTTTCAAGTTTAGGGCTGAACTCTGATCATTTCAGAACCTTCTGGGGAAAATGTCATCCTGGTCCCAGTGGTCTCAGGAAGAGCCACAAGAAGCAATTAGAATCAGCTCTATAAATGCAGGAATTTTTACAACACAATTTTTAGAATTACTACCAGTAGTAGTATGGTATTTTATCTTGATGTTCTTTTCCAGTACTCAGAATGGTGTCTGGAACATAATGGGTGCTGAAATAAATATTTATCCCATGAATGGATGAGTGAATGAATGAACAGTAGTAGGTACTGCCTCATAAGGATAGGAACCTGATGCCTGGATAGATTGCTGATCTTCTTCCCAGAGGTGAACAACCCCCTCTCCAGTGGCTGACCACAGACTGAATGGGGAAGCCCAGTGGGTTAAGATAGATGTTCTCAATGGGGCAGAACTGTTCCCTAGGGAGTGCTTTGCGAAGCACGTGTGGTGTTTTGTGGTCATCACAATAACCTGGCGCTCTAACTGGCATTTACCACTCAGCAGTCACATGGCAGGATCCCATCTTATAATTCACAGGAGAGTTCTGCAAAGTGAAGGTTTACTCTATGTCCAACATTATTGAATGTCCTGCCAGACATTTGTGTATAAAAAACTGTTTCTAATTATTTGATCCGAGAACCTAAACCCATTCAATATTCAAACATAAAAATATTTTTTGCACAGCTTTAATATTCACCAAATTCCCAAAAATGCAGTTGCTCTGTAAGTTGAAGGGTAGTTTTTGTTTTCTTTGCAACCGTTTTATTTTAGTTTTACTATTATTTAGAAATTCATATTGCAGATGGTGATACTGCTATTGCATTTACGTTACAAATGCAGCCCACCCATATTAGTTTAAACTTAAACTTTTATATCTGCCATGAGAGGGTGCCGGCCGCCTTCTGTAAAGCGCTCTGAACCCTTGGCCCTGGTGGAGTCGTGAGCTCCACACTGGCTCCTGGTGGAAGAAAGGTCCCCCAGTTCCCGGACACCTTGGATTTGACCCCCCGGCTGCCGTTGTCAGGGAGCTCCGCTCATTTCGAAGTTTCCAGCCATTTCCGAGAAGCCTGTGGGTAAGGCCTGTCTGACGCCGCCAAGGCCCAACTTTACAAGGAGCTCAAGAGGCTGGCGGTGTGGCCACCGGGTTGGAGCCTACAGCTTTATTTTCTACTAGAGGCCCAGTGCACAAAATTTGTGCACTCAGGGTGGCGGGGTCCCTCAGCCTGGCCTGCGCCCTCTTGCAGTCTGGGAGCCCTCAGGGGATGTCCGGCTGATGGCTTAGGCCCGCTCCCCGAGCCAGCCTAAGCAGTCAGTCGGACATCCTTAGCACTGCTGCAGAGGTGGGAGAGGCTCCTGCCACCGCCGCTGTGTTCACCAGCTGTGAGCTGGGCTTTTGGCTGAGCAGCGCTCCCCCTGTGGGAGTGTACTGACCACCAAGGGGCAGCTCCTGCATTGAGCGCATGCCCCCTGGTGGTCGGTGCGCATCATAGTGACCAGTTGTTCAGCCGTTAGGGTCAATTTGCATATCACCTTTTTATTATATAGGATGTATATGGGGAGGCTATAGCATAGATGACTGTCTTTAATGGTCAAGGAAGTATTACAAAGTATTGGTGGGAATGTTAGGAAGAAGCCATCTCCTTTCTGCTAGTTCCATATTTCCTGAGAGAGACGCGTCAGCCAGGGCACCAGTTCTGAGCCCTCTCTGCCATTTCACTCACTGCTCACCACAGAGGAGTCTTAGCCAATTGGCAAGCTGGTGTCCAGAAGCTGGGCCTGCTCTGCATAGCTCGCAGCCCCTCTGACTTGCCTTCTCCTCGCAGCCAGCCTCACACAGGAAGCTTGCTTTTGTGATGTTCCTCCAAAGCCCAGCTCAGCCATCCCATGTAGGAAGCCTTTCCTGACCCCAAAATGACATCAACCATTCTCGCTTCTGTTCTGCTTTCCTATGTGGCCCATATTTGTCATTTTGTCATGTTGTCTGATTTATGCCTGTCTCCTCACTCTTCAGCTCCTTGAGGAACTGTATTTTTACGTTTTCACATCTTGAGTGCAGGGGATAATGCCCAGCACATAATGATGCCATGTGACTCTTTATGGAATGGATGTGATGTTAACATCAGCACATCCGCTCAGTGACACACACAGTTCACTGCATATTTGAATAACCTTCCAAATCAACCCTTTAACAAATAGTTATATAATTACAGATGAATAATAGAATCGGCAAGTTTTCACTTGTATATCTACCTACAGAATTGAATTGTTAGCTTTTCTCAAAAGTGATTTGATTATAATATCCAAGAAACAATCTAAAAGGAATCAAAAGTCCCATTTATCACAGAGAATCTCTGTCATAAAGACCCCTCCAGGTCTCCCATTCCAAGGGGTGCTCTTTAATCTGCCCATTTCGTATAAGCTGAAAAAATTACCAAGTGAGGAAAATTGCTTTCCCAAGAAGTAAAATAAGGGTAGATCTGAACAGATTGTTTTTTATTATATCTAAAAGCTAGAAAGTAACTCTTTGTTTTCAATATTGCTATTTCTGTCTTAAAGTTACTATTGTTTTAATGACATTATCAAATCACAATCTCCTATATGGAAATGGACCTTGAGAATAAATCCTATCAACCTTCCCAGCAGAACCAAGCCCAAACACCCTTTATGAATTTATACTTAAAATAATGTAAATGCAAACCAATTATTTTTAATATTTTAAGAAAAGGAGATTGTACAGCCTCATGCCTTCTGTAATTTCACAAAGGGGAAAATAAAGAAATAAATTTGTTTACAAATTATATGTCAGGCATAGTGCTGAACAGTCTAGCATACATTATCTTTATCCTCAAAATAGCTTTGCAAGATAGGTATGATTATGTGATTTTTTTGTTTGTTTTTTAGTAGATGCAGTGATAAGAATCAAGGAGACAAAATTTGTAGGGTGGCAAAATTAGGTTTGAGTGCATGTTATTTGTCTCTATCACTTACTACCTTTCTGTAAAATCAAGGTACCTTTCTGTAAAATCAAGGTAACTCTTGAACATTCTTGAACATCAGCTGTTCTGCTGTTCCAAGCCATTTTGGTCTCATTTCAGAAAGGAACAATTCAATCTGAACTGACATTTCTTGTTAGCTCTAGGTTTTCAAGAACTCCCTCTGATCTTGCTCCTGTGTCAATACTTTATTTAAAGTTGTCACCCAGTCTAATGAGTTTTTCCTTCATCTTAACCTTTCCTGGCCTCTAATTTACCATTTAAACGCATTGACCACCCATCCTTGGTAAAGGCTCTCTCCTTGACTTCGCTGATACTATGTATTCCTGGTTGTTGTTGTTTTCCATGACTCATGTTTCTTGTCTTTTGTTCTCCAGTTGCCTCACTGTGAACCTTTCATGGAGTTGAGTGGGACCCTGGCTGTCTAGCTCCAGGCTGTCCCCCTAAATGAAAGCACCGTTTCCCCTGATTTCGGAAGGGCTCTTCTGCTATCTCCCCTCTGCTCTGTTCTCTTGCTGGAGCTCTGTTCCATCCTCTGCCCACAGGCAATGCCATTTGTCTGCCCTGCTATGACCCAACCTGCCCCGATCCTTCACAAAAAGCATGTTATCTTCCTAATAGCACTGACATTCTTCTGCTCTCTGAGTCTTGGGGCTTATCACAGTGAAATATGAGACAGTATATAATTAAGGGCACAAGTGTGTACTCCACCTATGACTTTTCTTTCCTGTTTAAAACCACACACACACACACACACACACACACACACACACACACACACACGATTTCTTTAAAGTTTAACATGATTTTGAACTTAAATTTTCTCTTGCACCAGACTTGTCATCTCTACCATCTCTATACCCTCCTGACATAAAGGTAATCTCACCTCGGGGCCCTAACTCCAGACACCCCCTGTGACAATTTACCCGGAATCCTGATTCCAGATTAGACTTTTAAAATTCTGTTCAATTTGGATTTTAATGAGATTTTGGAACTAAGATATTTTCCACATCTAAAGGTAATATGAAAAGTAAATCTATATACTTTAGATATAAAATAGATATAAAATAGATAAATTAAGGGGTTGTTTTTTATATGCAGGGTTTACCAAAGGTCCTTTGAGTATCTCTTTCTATACAAGCTCATTCCACAGATCATCTCCTTATGAGACACGGTTAAACAGTGAATCTTAAAGCTAATGTTAGAAGCCACCCAAAGTTTTTGAGTCTTCCATATTAAAGATTAATTTGATATAGAGATAGAGCATCTTTTATATTATCTACACTAATAAAAGAGAAACATGGTAATTGGCGTACGACCGCTACCCTTCTCATTGGCTAATCAGCATATCCTTATGCAAATTAACTGTCAGCCAAGATGGCGGCCGGCAGCCAGGCAGCTGGAAGCGAACATGAGGCTTCCTTGCTTCAGTGACTGCAGACTCCAACGTTCCCCGCCTCACTTGCCGGCCTCTGAGTTGCAAATCTAATCAACTATGTACTATGTTGTAAATAAGAAGCTAAACAAAACCCTAGAAACCAGCTTTCAACCTGCCGGGATCTCAGAGCTGAAGTTATACATTGTTTCGATTATAGAATGGCAAACAAACCAGATACGAAGCCTCAGAGCTAGAGCCAGAGCTAAAGCTGGCCCAGAATAAAATAAAAAAAGAGAAAAAAAAGGAGCAGTTGGGAGCTTCAGTCAACAACCGCCAGCCTGAAAGCAGCCCTCAGCCCCTCACCCAGACTGGCCAGGCACCCCAGTGGGGACCCCCACCCTGAAGGGGGTGTGACCAGCGGCAAACAGCAATCATCCCCTCATCCAGGCTGGCCAGGCACCCCAGTGGGGACCCCCACCCTGAAGGGGGTGTGACCAGCGGCAAACAGCAATCATCCCCTCATCCAGGCTGGCCAGGCACCCCAGTGGGGACCCCCACCCTGAAGGGGGTGTGACCAGCTGCAAACAGCCATCATCCCCTCATCCAGGCTGGCCAGGCACCCCAGTGGGGACCCCCACCCTGAAGGGTGTGTGACCAGCTGCAAACAGCCATCATCCCCTCATCCAGGCTGGCCAGGCACCCCAGTGGGGACCCCCACCCTGAAGGGTGTGTGACCAGCTGCAAACAGCCATCATCCCCTCATCCAGGCTGGCCAGGCACCCCAGTGGGGACCCCCACCCTGAAGGGTGTGTGACCAGCTGCAAACAGCCATCATCCCCTCATCCAGGCTGGCCAGGCACCCCAGTGGGGACCCCCACCCTGAAGGGTGTGTGACCAGCTGCAAACAGCCATCATCCCCTCATCCAGGCTGGCCAGGCACCCCAGTGGGGACCCCCACCCTGAAGGGTGTGTGACCAGCTGCAAACAGCCATCATCCCCTCATCCAGGCTGGCCAGGCACCCCAGTGGGGACCCCCACCCTGAAGGGGGTGTGACCAGCTGCAAACAGCCATCATCCCCTCATCCAGGCTGGCCAGGCACCCCAGTGGGGACCCCCACCCTGAAGGGGGTGTGACCAGCTGCAAACAGCCATCATCCCCTCATCCAGGCTGGCCAGGCACCCCAGTGGGGACCCCCACCCTGAAGGGGGTGTGACCAGCTGCAAACAGCCATCATCCCCTCATCCAGGCTGGCCAGGCACCCCAGTGGGGACCCCCACCCTGAAGGGGGTGTGACCAGCTGCAAACAGCCATCATCCCCTCATCCAGGCTGGCCAGGCACCCCAGTGGGGACCCCCACCCTGAAGGGGGTGTGACCAGCTGCAAACAGCCATCATCCCCTCATCCAGGCTGGCCAGGCACCCCAGTGGGGACCCCCACCCTGAAGGGGGTGTGACCAGCTGCAAACAGCCATCATCCCCTCATCCAGGCTGGCCAGGCACCCCAGTGGGGACCCCCACCCTGAAGGGGGTGTGACCAGCTGCAAACAGCCATCATCCCCTCATCCAGGCTGGCCAGGCACCCCAGTGGGGACCCCCACCCTGAAGGGGGTGTGACCAGCTGCAAACAGCCATCATCCCCTCATCCAGGCTGGCCAGGCACCCCAGTGGGGACCCCCACCCTGAAGGGGGTGTGACCAGCTGCAAACAGCCATCATCCCCTCATCCAGGCTGGCCAGGCACCCCAGTGGGGACCCCCACCCTGAAGGGGGTGTGACCAGCTGCAAACAGAATTTCATGCACCCGGGCCTCTAGTACATTATATCATTGAAGTATAGGACATTTTAAAAATTAGCACTACACACAATTTTCAAAACCTCCTGTATGGCATAAAGTGGAATATACCATATGAAAGTCTGGATTAGAATACTTCTGTTAAGAAATATAATAGCCTTACCTTTACATAGTCATAAATGCATCTTTGCAAAGTAGATGCTGACTCCAGAGCAAATGTATTGAAGGTGAGTTTAATGAGTTTGTTTACAGGGGCAATTATGAACCATATGCAGTTTAAATTCTTGTCATATCTTCCATTTGCATCAGAATCAGGAGAGGCAAAGGTGCTATTGGAGCCTGTCAGATAGCCACCACATCCTTGTTGAGGCCCTGTGTCGAAATAAAGACATCATTAAGCAAACTGAGAGGAACAGGTCTTAGTTTCCACATGGAGGCTTTTAAAAATCATATTGTTCCTACTTTCTCTCACACGTTGATAACTATTGTCAGACTGTTCCCTGAGCTTCAGTGGGCTTGTGCAGGTGCTGTTGCTACTGGCCTTAACTTCTTCATTACCTAGTTCCTCTCCACTCCTCTCACCACCCCTCAATCCCTTTCTTCTCATTCACACAGAGTTGCTTAGAAAAGTGGAGAATCAGAGTTGGTTCTTTGTGCATTTTTAGACCTGCTGATGTGATTTATTAAAGCTTTTTCTAGCCTTGAAAAATCCAATTTTATAGAAAATAGTGTTTTGCATAATAAAACTGGTGGAAACTGTGGACATGTTTTATTTTTATGTTTTGCTTTTATGAACACTATCCAACTGAAAACTGAATTTATGAAGAATTTACCCAACATGCCAAGAAAATTGGCTCCCAACAAACCTTTTATTTAAATAATCTGTCAGAAAGAGGCTGAGGCATTTAGCACTTCCAGTTTATATTAAACCACATTCTAAATTTAATTTTCCCTTTTCCAGAAAAAAAGAAGAGCTAAAGAAGAAGACCACTAGTGAAGAAAATAGTCTACTTTGAAATAAAAATTTTGAAATTTAGACTAAAAAGAGAGGGATAAAAAAGTACCCATGAGATGACTAAATGATTTACTATGAAAAAATATGGAAAATCCGCAGAACATTGGATTTAGTTTCATCCACTCCACAGCCTAAGTCAATGCCTCAGAAAATATTTAAGAAGGAAGAAAAACTATGGACAATTTCAACAGAAATAGTGAGGATGAATTAAGCTCAAAATAGTTGTAAGAGGACTAGGGATTAAATACTAGAACTAATGTCCATAAATTTTGCATTCTACACAAACATAGATCATTACTACTTTCAAAGTTAAATTTCACTGACTTTGGTCTTCATTTATTATTCTTATTCCATTTATTTTGCTGTTAATAGTGAAAGGGTTGCTTTCAACATTAGGGGGCGCTAAGATTTTGGACTTGGCGCTTGGCAGGAAATGCGCACAATGGCAGCCCTCCTCAGAGGCAAAGGCTATCAACCGATGGTGTTGTTCAGGACAGAGGCATTATTTAGTGCAGTGGTTCTCAACCTTGGCTGTGAGGCCCAGAAATCAGGATTTTAAAAAGATTCCCAGGTGATTCTAATGTGCAGCCAAGGTTGAGAACCACTGATTTAGTAGGTCAGACTGCCTTGTCCACCACTCCTAACTCAGGTCAAACTATAGATTATAGGCACAGTCAGATGTTTTCTGGAGCTGAAATTCTTCCAAAGGCCCAGTTTCTGATATTTTCACATATGGTGGTAACTAGGACAAAATTATTTTGAAACCAAAGCAATGTGCAATGCTTCATGGTATAATTCTAATAATTCTTTTCATATTAAATAGGCCTGCAAACTAAAAAAAGAATTGGAGTTTGCACAGCTTTTATTTTGGTATTGTTACTTAAGGAAACCACTTAAGTTTATTGACATGCATAGCAGGGGAGAACAATTATTTAAGGTATTAATGAATTGATACATTTATTTATTAATTCAATAACCATTGTTTTAATAGTGAAGGAAATATATTTAGTATTGAAGTTGGAAAAAGATGAATAGTAGTCCAGGAGCAATGCTATGAATAGATAAATAATGAGAGTCCAATTTAGGTGCCATAAAGGAGGCAGGAAAGTCCTGAGTTTAGCAAGAAGGGGAAATTACCTCAGGCTGTGAGGATCTAGAATGCTCAAGGAGGAGGTGGCATCTGATCTGGGTCTTGAAGGATAAATAGGACAAGATCAGGTAGAGACGGGCTTGGTGCTGGCAATTCCAGGCTGACAGCACCTCATAACCAAAGGTTAGTGGACAAGAATTTATATTATATGCTTAGAAGAGCAAAATTCTGTTTGTGAAAACAACAGAGTACATGAAAGAGAATAATGAGAAGGTTAGAAAACAGGATGGGCTGTTCTATAGAGGCCTCAAATGTCAGAGTACAGAATTTGACATTTAGACGTTTTTTCTGTGTACAATGGGGTCCACTTGAAAGTTTTTTTGTCAGAGTAGTGGTAGGGTCAGAATGTACTCTCTAGTCAAGTCTGATCTAAAATTGTATCTGGTAGTCGTGTTTACATGAAGGGGAACAGGACTGGAGGAGGTTATACTAGGTAAGAGGACATCGCCCTGTCGGGCTGGAGGTAGCAAGGGGCAATAAAGACTTGGAGGTTTTCATACAGGAAAATGATGCTCTTGGCTTAATTCTATTACTACATCAGCTCCAAAAAACTAAATACTGTTTTTAAAAATTCAAGTTATATATTTTATCACTACTTGTTTATTGTTACTAATAAGTTACTAAGGGCAGAATGATAACTGTTTTTGGGCACAGTACGTGCCATTAAACACACTTATCATACAACTAGTGGCCCTGCGCATGAATCCGTGCGCAAGTAGCTCACTGCTGCTTGCCTCAGCTGGCTGCCCTGCCCACCGCCGCTCACAGCTCTCTGCCACACCTAGCTCACTGCCCCGCCCTCCTGCTGTTCGGTGGATACATGACAGTATCATGACTAATTTGCATATTACCCTATTATAAGTATAGGTACTATTACTACTACCACCACTACTACTGCTGTCATAAGACAGAAACACCCTTCTTCCTCCAAGGAACCCCAGAGCAAAAATCTATAAATCATTGGCATGTATTGGCATAGATTGAGTGGTAGATTGAATGATTCTTAATCCTTCAATCCTTCTGTCATCGGTTTCTCTCTTTGAAGTGCACTAGAATGGCAGAGGATATTTTTCTGCCCACTTGATGTTAGGCTTGGTCATATGACTTGCTTTAGACATTGGAATCTTTGTGGTCATGAAGTGGAAAGAGGCCTTAAATGGGCTTGCGATTTTTGCTTGGCCTTTTTGTCCTCCTGTGATTCACCCAGAGCTCATGCCCTGGGTGACTGCTGGTGAAAGAGAAAGTGGATGGAGAGCAGACCTGAGCCCAGCCGGAAGTCTGGAACCAACCACAGTTAACCTGCAGCTGGGAGCAGAGGCAGTCAAACCAGTGACTGATAAAAATAAATGCTCTAGGCATAAACCACTGAAATTTGGATAGTTTGTTATGTACCCCTATTTTGGCAATAACTGACAATAAGTAGCTTGTTTGAGTAATAAAACTGTAATAAAGCACATTGCTTAACTCTTAAAATATACACAGAAAATAATGAAAGTGAAAAGCTAACATTATCACAGATAATTCTTTCCAAAGTAGTCAAATAATTAAGTAAATAAAACATTATATGAGTGAATTATGTAATTCACATTATATATAAATATCAGTAAATATAGTACTATATGGGTGAATAGTCAAATTATTGAAGTAAATGTGTGAGTAACAAGTAAAGTCACATGAGTAAACACTTTTTGGTGTTTGTATGATACAGGAAATTGTTATAATTGCTCTGATTACCCCACTCTTTAAAAAACATTTTTTCAATTTCATTCAATATTATTCTGTACTGGAGGCCTGGTGCATGAATTTGTGTACAGGT
>NW_005370572.1:82128-85804 GCF_000412655.1 Myotis brandtii | reverse complement strand
TGATGGGGGGTGGGGCCGGCCAGGAGGAGGGGCCGTGGGCAGTTGGCTGGCCAGCCCTCCTGGTGGAACTCCCAGTCGAGGGGACAATTTGCATATTAGTCTTTTATTATATAGGATATTCCCCTATTTTTGTATTTAAACATAGTACAAATGCTCTGTGCTCTTGCTCCTCCTATGGCAAAATGTAAATATAAACATGTGTCTTTGGGAAATATAAAGATGAATATTAACAAAAGAAGGGTTATTCACCAAAAAGTATTATTGTCACATTACTATTTCTATATTTCAACAATAGCTGAGTAGAATAGGAGAACTCTGACTATGAAATAGTTTCATACATAAGAAAATAATATTTATTTGCTGTACTGATATTTTAAAATTCCTTTTTAAAACACTAGTATAAGATCCTAACCTCAACATGTGGTTTAGCACCATAAATCCATCATCTTCCTTGTTACCACACGTTTTCTACCAACTAGTGAACTCCCATCCATCAGCGGCTCCTCCATCCATCAAGTTGTGTCAGAAACACTCTGTAATGTCACTCTAACCTTCTTCCCCAAGTCGGAAACACTTCCGCAAAAGAACTACTTCTTCAGAGAAAGAAAATGGTTGGCTACAAAAATATTGGAAATATGAACCCAAAGTATGCAGTGAGATCTGGGTCAAGATCTACTTAATTAAAAATCAGTAACTGAATCCTAAATTACTCCTCTCTAATTATTAAACTTCAGAGTGAAGCTCAAGCCAGGATAAATCTGATAATGTAAGAAAGGGCTATATTATCTAAGCAACTCATCTTGAAGGCTTTGTGGAGTCATATCCATTTCTGAATAGTTATTTTGAGAATTGACATTTTTGTGGCTGATATTTTATTGAGGCCTTTTGGATAGCATCTCTATCCATCGCTGGGCAGCCACTACTTGGACAAAGGGTAGATGGCTGGCATACCTAGGACAAAGATTGGCCTGAGTTCAGGCATTTTCCTGTTCCCAGGAGCCAGCTGCAGCCCTAGGTTGTAGCTGGAGGAAGCCCAGTGATGCACAGGAAGCAGGGCATAAAAGCATTGTAAGCTGTAGCCTTGGGGAAGTGGGGGTGAACCACAGAGAGCTTGTGATTTTCAAAGCCTGGCATACAATTGCCCTAAAGCAGTGAATTCGTTTTCTAAATTCAACTAAATTCCACATGAACCCATTTGTCTTTTTATCTAAAAGTAAATTGTATTTATTATTCTACTCATTAATCTCAAGTATGTACAACCTTTTAGGTGTTATATTTATGTTATGCAAAATAAAATCTTAATGGTTTTGTAACATGAGTTGTCTGGTTTTCTTTTAAGTTTCTATTGGTTTGTTTTTACTAGCATCATTCGATTTGACTCATTTTAGATATCCTAATTTGAAACTCAGCCTACTTTAACTTAGAATATGTATTTAGTCTGGTAATATTGGGAAGCATAAAACTAAAACACTGAAAGAAAGGTAATTTACTAAAAAAAAGTCATTTAGCACCTAATCAGTAGCCAAAGTCACTAGGAAAAGAACAATGCAATGTATAAAGAATTTAGGATAATGATAATTGTATTATCTTTTTTTTTAAAAAATATATTTTATTGATTCCTTCACAGAGAGAAAGGGAGAGGGATAGAGAGTTAGAAACATCGATGAGAGAGAAACACCGATCAGCTGCCTCCTGCACACTCCCCACTGGGTATGTGCCCGCAACCAAGGTACATGCCCTTGACTGGAATCGAACCCGGGACCCTTGAGTGCGCAGGCCGGTGCTCTATCCACTGAGCCAAACTGGTTAGAGCGTATTATCTTTTAAATTTATGTTGAATTATTTTGGTATTATTTAAAACATCATAAGTGTGTATCATTAGTCCCAGGGCATTTCATGTGAATCATTCTTGCCAACTTTGAAATTTCAAAAATGATTTACTAAGCAAAATGATATGACCATACCAATTGATGCAGAAAATGAATTTGACAAGATCCAACACACATTCATGATAAGAACACTTCAGCAACAAGGAATTAAAGGCGATTTTCTCAACTTGATAAAGAGTATCTATAAAAATTCCACAGTTAACATGACACTTAATGGTGAAAAACTAAATGCTCTTCTTCCAAGATTAGAAACAAGGCAAGAATATTTTTTCTCATCTTATTTAGCATAGCATTGAAAATTCGTGCCAGTGGAATAGGCAAGAAAAACAATATGCACACTGGAATGGAAAAAATGAAATTGCTATTATTTGTGTATCTAAGAATCCCAAGGAATCTGAACAAAAATTCCTAGAACTTATTGTGAGTTCAGCAAAAACTCTGGATCTAAAAACAATGCACAAAAAAAATCAATCACATTTATATATACTAACAATAAACATGTGGAAACCAAAATTAAAAACCCAATTGCTCCAAAGAAAATGCTACTCTTAGGTATACACAATGAGACATATATAGGATCTATGTGCTAAAAGTTACAAATGATAAAAGCAATCAAAGATCTCAACATAGTAAAGATAACAATTATTCCCAAACTGATGCATAGGTATAATGCAACTCCTAGCAAAACTCCAGCAAGATTTTTCCATCAACATAAAAATGTTTATATAAAGTTTACATGGAGAGGCACAGGCCTTCGAATAGCTAAAACAATCTTGAGAAAGAAGAATAAAGTAGGAAGAATCAGTCTATCTCAAATTAAGTCTTACTATAAAGCAATAGTAATCAAGACAGTGCAATATTTGTGGAGGTTTAGACACCTAGATCAATGGAACAGAATAGAAAACCCAGAAATAGACCCCCCACAAATATGCCCGACTGCTTTTTTTCCAAAGGTGCAAAAGCAATTTAATGAAGGAGAGACAGTCTTTTCAACATATAGTGCCAGAGCAATTGGACATCAGAGGCAAAAATTAACTTCGACCTAAACCTCAGACATTAAACAAAAATTACTTCAAAACAACCACAGACATAAAATGAAAAACGTAAACCATGAAACTTTTATATAAATTCAGAACAGAAACTCTTTCATACCTCAGGATAGGCAGAGTCTTTAGCATTGACACCAAAAGCATGATACACAAAAGAAAAAATGATAAACCGGGCTTTAGTAAAATTAAAAACTTTTGTGCTAAGAAAGGCCTTTAAGAGGATGAAAAGATAAGCTATGGATTGGGAGAAAATCTTTGTAAACCACATAGGACTACTTTTTCAGAATATATAAAAATTTTCAAAACCCAATAGTGAAAAAACAAATAATCCAATTAGAAAACAGGCAAAAGATAAGAAAAGATATTTCAGCAAAGATGATTTACATATGACAAAAAAGGCACATGAAAATTGTTCATCAAAGGGAAATGACAATTAAAACCACCACATATCATCTGGTAATCCTGGCCAAAATAATAGTCTCTAGTCCAGGAATGGCGAACCTATGACACGCGTGTCAGAGGTGACACGTGAACTCATTTTTTTTGGTTGATTTTTCTTTGTTAAATGGCACTTAAATATATAAAATAAATATAAAAAATATACATCTTTGTTTTACTATGGTTGTAAATATCAAAAAATTTCTATATGTGACACGGCACCAGAGTTAAGTTAGGGTTTTTCAAAATGCTGACACGCCGAGCTCAAAAGGTTCGCCATCACTGCGTCTAGTCACTCTG
>NW_005370572.1:76130-82100 GCF_000412655.1 Myotis brandtii | reverse complement strand
TCTCTCTCTCTCTCTCTCTCTCTCTCTCTCTCTCTCTCTCACACACACACACACACACACACGGATAGATCATTGTAGAACACAGCACTCTACAATGGGATGTTGATGGGGTTGGGGGTCCCAAAGTATGGATAGCACGGAAGGTACTCTTCAGTGTTTCCTAATCAAAATAATAGAATCCAGATGGCATCTTAAAGTGCTGAATAAAATAAATGGAAAATTATAATTCTATATTCAGAAAAAAATATCCAACAAAATTTAAGACAAAATAAAGCCTTTCTCAGAAAAACCAAGACAAGTTTTTACCAGAAGTTTTGCAATAAATAAAAAACCACTAAATGAAGCTCTTCTAAAAGAAAGAAATTGATCCCATATGGAAGCACAGAAATTCAGGAAGAAAAAAAACAATGGGAAGTATTACTCATTGCATAAAACAATGAAAATGTTTTATCGCTTAAAATAGATATAGAATTAATATAATTAACATTAATAGCAAAAAGACAGTAAGTGGCTAAATGAATTTAAAAGGTTTTAAGGTCCTTGACTTATCATGAAGTACTAAAATGACTAGTTTTAAGTTAGATTCGAATGAGTCAAGAATATTGTAATCTCTAACATAACCACCAAAAGAAGAATAAAAAAATGTACAAGTAATATATGTTTAAAAGATATACACAAAGAGACATATATAGGGTTTATGTTCTAAAAATTACACATTAAAAGAGTAATAAAACTGATCAATTTAAAAAGACAAGAAAGAATAATTTAAAAATGTAAGAACAGGTGGGACCAACAGGATCCAACTAAAACAATGGTTTGTTTAAATCCAATAATGTTTGTAATTTTATTCTATGTAAAGACATTAAATCCCCCAACTGAAATATAAAGCAAAACAAAATCCCAATATATTCTTTGAGATAGCAAAAGGTTGAAAGTGAAGAGGCTGTACAATATAGCATGCAAACATGAATTGAAAGAAAGCTAAGGAAGCTATACTACATCAGAGAAAGTAGACAGTAAAGCAAGAAGCATTTAAAAAGTATATTGCAGAATGATACGAGTCAATTCACTGGGATGATACAATAATTTTAAATGTATACCCGCCATATGAAAGAGGATGAAACTCTAGCCCAGACCTTTCAACCGAGCTTCTAATTCTTATATCTGGTATCTATCTTATATCAAAACAATCGACTGTTTCCCCTTGCACATGAGACAAGCCCTGGGCATCTAGTCCCTGCTTATCTCTCCTGTCTCAGCTTTTGCCCCAAAGCATTACCATTCAATGTGCAGGTCAGTCTCTATAGCCTCTGAAAATCTATGTGTCTGTAATTTTGTACATGCTTAATTTTCCTCATAGAATGTCTGTTTCCCAGTGAGTGTCTTCTCACCCTTCTAAGTTAATACTATATATAGCTAACATTTATCGCATGCCA
Source organism: Myotis brandtii (assembly GCF_000412655.1). Lineage (NCBI taxonomy): Eukaryota > Metazoa > Chordata > Mammalia > Chiroptera > Vespertilionidae > Myotis > Myotis brandtii. Next base: position 80,664 of record NW_005370572.1, on the reverse strand, counting down.
AATAAGAGCCAGCCCTAAGAGGTAGTTACTATTAGTGTGTCCATTATATAGAGGAGAAAATCAAGACAAAGGACAGGTCATTTGTTCAAGGTTGAACTTGGGATGTATAAGAATTGGGTTTGAATTTAGGAAGTCTAGCTCCAGAGGTTATGTTCATAACAATTACACTATAATTCAGGGTTCATATTCCCTAAGCTGCTCTCTCTAACAGTCTCGTGTCCTCTTTACTATATACCAAAGTATCACAGATCCTTTCTTCTCTGCCTCCACTGTCCTTTGCAGATATTTATGTCAAAAAGCATTTACCATACTGAATTTACAATTATTTACTGATTCTTTTACCTTGTAAACTTCCCAAGAATAGGGAAAAGCTCATTGCCTGCATAATAAGTAGCTGGTGAATATTATTGAACAAGCAGTGAAGGAGTGAATAGAAAATATAGTTATTAGGTGGATTTTTGCTTTCTAGCCTAAATTTATAAGGGGGATTCTTTAAATTAAATAAATTTCTTGATTTATAAAGTTGTTACTATATTATAAACATTATCTATGTATGAATGTATGTGTATATATATAATTCTTTTATGTTTTTATTGATTTTTAGAGCAAGAGGAAGAGAGAGGATAGAGAGATAGAAACATCGATGGGAGAGAAAGATAATTGATTGGCTGCCTCCTGCATGCCCCCTACTGGGGATCAAGACCACAACCCAGGCATGTGCTCTGACAGGGAGTTGAACCAGTGACCTCCCGATTCCTGGGTTGATGTTCAACCGCTCAGCCACACTGGCCAGGCCATCTATACTAATAAAAGGGTAATATGCTAATTAAACCGGATCGACTGGACATCTTCTGGACATCCGAATTCCTTCCAAAGCCACGGTGGCAAGGGCCGAGGTAGAGGCAGTTAGGGGCGATCAGGCCGGCAGGGGAGGGCAATTGAGGGCGATCAGGCAGGCAGGCAAGCGGTTAGGAGCCAGTGGTCCTGGATTGTGAGAGGGATGTCCGACTGCCGGTTTAGGCCTAATCCCACAGAGATCGGGCCTAAACCGGAAGTCGGACATCCCCCAAGAGGTCCCAGATTGGAGAGGGTGCAGGTCGGGCTGAGGGATACCCCCCTCCCATGGACAAATTTCGTGCACCAAGCCTCTAGTCTATATATATATAAAAGGCTAATATGCTAAGTGTCCTTCCCTCTGTCCAACGGGTCACTATGACACGCACTGACCACCAGGGGGCAGACACTCAATGCAGGAGCTGCCATGATGCACAGAGAAATGACACCGCCAACATGGCACCTACAAAGCAACACTTGGCTTCCCCCATGTGGGACATAGGCCCTGCCACCATCCCATAGCGACAGACCACCAAATCACAGCCAATGCTGCCGAGACCCCGTGGGCTAAGACTCCATGGAGCAAAATGCAGCCCATAGCCCAGCCCAGCCCAGAAATGGTCGCTGTAGGCACTGGGTAATGACATCATGTAGCAACACCCAGCTTTTTCTCCTTAGTGATGACTAGCCTCCTTATAGTTTCTTTAGCCCAGGAACACAACTTGCTTTATAACCAGGTGGAAACAATTTACACTGTAACTAAATGTCTGTGAAGTGTTTTTCTGTGCCTCATCTCATTTGATCCTCACAGAAGTCCTGGAGTAGGTAGATAGCAGACTCAGTGGAATCCTATTTTCTTTTCATTAGCTGGAAAATGGAGATTTAGAAAGCTTAGAAAGTTGACCCAACTGAAAAGAAATGGTGAACCTTGAAAATGACTTCAGGCTTTCTCACTGCGCAGAATGTAGTCAAACACGGCTGCAGTTCAATATTTACTCTTTGTTTTCCCTGCATGTTCTACAATACAGACAGTCCTCAGGTTACATCGGATTCAACGTATGTCATTTCATGGTTACATGGCCATCTCCCATTTATTTATTAAAAAAAAAATCCGTCATTTTGACATTGTACATATGTGCTTTATGTTTTTTATTAGTTCCTATCTGTCATTGTCGATCGTGAATTTGGTTGACACTTCTATTATAAAGAAAGGGCAAATAGCGATATTAAAATATTTCTTCTAATTAATTTCCTTTCAATGTGCACAAATTTGTGCACTGGGCCACTAGTATATAATATTTTTAAACAAATGACTTTTTGGTTCTTTATAAACCTGTTTTAAAAGCAAATTTAGTTGACTTTTGTGACATATTTGATTGTGAAAACACAATTAGCAGGACAACAATAAAAATATCACTAAACAGCCCTAGCCAGTTTGGCTCAGTGCATACAGCATTGGTCTGCTGACTAAAGGGTCCCAGGTTGATTCCAGTCAAGGGCATGTACCTCAGTTGCAGGTTTATTCCTGGCTCTGGGAGGCAACCAATCATGTGCTTCTCTCACAGTGATGTTTCTTTCTCTATGTCTCTCCCCCTCCCTTCCATTCTCTCTAAAAATCAATGGGTAAGGATTAACATATATAACTAAAAGATTTTAAATGCTTCCCAAGGGTAGGTTTTTAGTAGAAAAATGCTTCTCTAGCTAAAAACTTGCAATGACAAATGACCTTAGGTCTGTTACTTAAGAAAATTTAATCTTAGATTTTAGCAGACAGAGCAAAATTCATAAATTTGTAAAATTCAGGACACATTAGTGTACAGCAATACTATTTTAAAAAAGTAAAACTACTCAACATTGGCAATTACAAAATCAAAACTTAATCAAAAGTTGAAAATGTTCTGTTTAGAGGGGTCAGGATCAATAGCAATGTGCTACTTAGTACTCATATATAGGTTACAATAAAAAGATGTGAGATTTATAAAATCAGGCCAAGCATTGAATAGCTTTTTAATAATAATTAAAACAAGGAATTGTTTATTGTTCATGTGGATATATTAGGTTGTGCATGGTGCTATGTGTATTTCAACTTTTACTAGTCTGGTGGCAATATTATTTCATTGACACAGGGATTATTTTCCCAATTCTGCTCTAAACTTGCTAAGGGACATTGGCTTAGTCCCCCAATTTGTAAATTAAGTTATATGCTAAGAATACCACTCAGGGTTACATCATAAAAACAAATGTCTGAATTTCTTCATTTTGTTAGACTGTTGTGGTAAGGAATTTTTCTAAATTGGAGGCCATAATATGGGACTAGAGTTCTTTGGTTATAGAGATTTATTATTCTTATATTCCAATTCAATTATCCTATATAATAAAGAGCTAATATGCTAATTAGACCAAACAGCAGAACAACCATCTGGAAGACCTTCTGGAAGAAGCTGGGGCGGTGAGGGCTGAGGCAACCAGGGCTGCTAGGGCCAAGGCAGCTGGGACTGTGAGGGCCGAGCCCCTTGCACAAATTTCATGCATCAGGCCTCTAGTACTTTACATAACTGTGTTAATTCTTTATCATCATGCCATGCAAAGCCAATAAAATGTGACATTTGTCTGTCAACAGCAGACAGCTAGTTGGCTTTTACTGCTTATATAATAAGGCCTCTAGTACTTTACATAACTGTGTTAATTCTTTACCATCATGCCATGCAAAGCCAATAAAACATGTGACATTTGTCTGTCAACAGCAGACAGCTAATTGGCTTTTACTGCTTATATAATATATTAGAGGCCTGATGCATGAAGATTAGTGCAAGAATGGGCCTTCCTTCCCCTGGCTGCCGGCACCACCTTCGCTCTGGCCGGAACTGCCTTTCCGCCTTCACTCCAGCCTAGCGCAGCCTTTCTGCCTTCATTCTGGGCCAGAGCCACCTTTCCGCCTTCCCATGATGCCCAGTCCTGGAGCGGCTGGGCAGTGTGGAACGCCTGCGTCATCACCATGGAGACGATGCAAGCATCCTGCCCCGCCCCCGGCTGCTTGGCACCTGCATATGCAAATTATCCCGCCATCTTTGTTGGGTTAATTTGCATACTCCCTCCTGATTGGCTTGTGGGCATCACGAAGGTATGGTCAATTTGCATATTTCTCTTTTATTAGTGTAGACTAGAGGCCCAGTGCATGAAATTCTGCGCTCAGGGGGGTCCCTCAGGCCAGCCTGTGCCCTCTCGCAGTCCAGGACCCCTCAGGGGATGTCTACCTGCCAGTGGTCAGACATCCCTCTCGCCGTCCGGGGCTCTCGCAGTCCAGGACCCTTTGGTCCTTACCACCTGCCTACAGTGGAGGTGGGAGAGGCTCCCAACACTGCTGCTGCACTCACTAGCCAAGAGGTCGGCTTCAGGCTGAGTGGCACTCCCCCTGTGGGAGGACACTGACCATCAGGGGGCAGCTCCTGTGTTGAGCGTCTGCCCCCTGGTGGTCAGTGCACATCATAGTGACTGGTCGACTGGTCGTTTGGTCATCCGGTTGTTCAGTCGCTTAGGCTTTTATATATATAGATTGTATTATAAAATACATATATTGTACATATATATGTATAAAATATATGCATAGATATTTCATATGTAAATATAGTACTATTTGTAAATATAAATATAATATAAGTACAATAAATATTTACATATCTTTTATATTATAAAATATATA
>NW_005370572.1:52694-75713 GCF_000412655.1 Myotis brandtii | reverse complement strand
TCTCAGAAAATTCCCCCAGAACCTCCCTTGGTCTCTGGGTTATCAATGGCCAGAAGTGATTTGGGCTGATTAAGAAACCTATGAATTTGGAGACAGTGCTACCTGGTTCAAACTTGGCTTTACCTTTTAGGAACCCTGGGACTGCAGACAAATTACCTAATCTCTTTACTTCTTACTTCCTCCTTGGTAAATAGGATAGTGCCTGACTTTGGGGTAGTTGTGAGGATTAGATAAAATAATGTGTGTAGGTACTCAGTGACAGGGGCCCATTATCATTGAGCCCAGGGATTTTTGTGACAAGTCTTCACTTGGGAGTGAGCAGAATATAAACCTAACACATAAAGTTAATAGATTTTTAAATATATCAATATGAAGAAGGTAGTTGTGAGGATTAGATAAAATAATGTGTGTAGGTGCTCAGTGACAGGGGCCCATTATCATTGTGCCCAGGGATTTTTTGACAAGTCTTCATTTGGGAGTGAACAGAATATAAACTTAACACATAAAGTTAATAGATTTTTTAATATATCAATATGAAGAATACATGCCCTAACCGGTTTGGCTCAGTGGATAGAGCATCAGCCTGTGGACTGAAAGGTCCCAGGTTCGATTCCGGTCAAGGGCCTGTATCTTGGTTGCGGGCACATCCCCAGTAGGAGGTGTGCAGGAGGCAGCTAATTGATGTTTCTCTCTCATCAATGTTTCTACCTCTCTATCCCTCACCCTTCCTCTCTGTAAAAAACCAATAAAATATATATTTTTTTAAAAAATGAAGAATACAGTCCTGTAAACATAATAATGTTTTGTTTCTAAAAAACTGATTTACAGCCAAAGAATTTTTTAAAATGTTTACTGCTAACCAGATATAGCTTGCATGCTCCTGGGGACACTACACCAAAGGCAGGCTGATCTGAGTAAGGATAATGATTATAGGGAATTTATGGTTACAAAAAATTTAACCCAAAAGGTCCAATTATCTGAGAAAACTGGGTTACATTTTGGGGAGGTCTGGCATGGCTTAAGTTATAAATAATAACTGTTTCCAAGCTCTTGTTTACCTGAATATTTTTCAAAATGTTACCTTATAATTTACCATTAATTCACTTTTATCTCTTAGCTTGGTCTCCACAATAGCATCTGGTCACGTGGGAAGGGGGCGGTCATGGACTCTGATACTGGAATATATTTTAATAAAAGCCTTTCCTTTATTTTTGTTGATCTGGAATTTTACTCCTGTCTATTTGCTTTTCTAAGGTTTGGGTGAACTAAGCATTTGTTAGTTTCTTTATCCTCTTTCCACATTCTCAGCCCAGCAAAAAACCCTTTTCAGTAAAACGCACAAAGGACAAACTGCAGATAACCTTGTCTTTGGCATCAGCTCCCAAGAGAAGTCCAATCACTAGTGAGAGACTTACAAAGGGCGGAAATAAGTTTAGTCTAGTTTTCTGCAAATGGGTTTACAATTCCAGCTCATCTCATTCTCAGACTTTAGCAGAGAGAACAAATGACATTAAGAGAATAGACAAACAACATGCTTTCTAGTAATACCCCCATTATTGCTAAACCCCGAGCTATTTGACAGTGACTTATAAAATTATTCAAGCTATAATTCAACTATTTTATTGCACTTGTACTTCTAAAAGAAATGTGGTTTTGCAGCTTATATCAGGCTGCTAAGAAGTAAATAGCGACATATACACATTGATGTTTATTGTCATTGAATATTTTTAAGTTTATTCTTGTATTGTTTTGCTACAGAATTTTAGAATGCCTCTCAAGGTCCAAACTTAACATCAAAACTGTGAAACTTAAAAATGACTAGAAGTCAAAGGAATTTGTCATGTCTTTATATTTTTCTCTATTTCTTGTGATCATATTTCCCATCACTGGGGCCGAGTCTCATCAGCTTCCTCAGTCTCGGTTTCCATCTTCCCTGTTCCCTCTCACTAGTGAACCCTTGTTCAACTCCCTCAACATCATCCCGCCTCGGCCCTGTTTTCCTTTAGCACCTTTGAGAGGAATTTCCAGATGTAAAGGTAGCAGGTAAAAACGCAGAGGCCAGACACACATGATCCAAATGTTGAGTCTGATCCTATATTCCTAAATCTCTAAGAGTGAAAGTGATCCAATTTACTATCCCAAGTAGTAGCTGAACTACATGAACCACAATTGCATTTTGAGAGTGAAGCATATCTAGGTATAAAATAATGTATAAAATGCTGTATATATTATGTATAACATAAGGTAATTATAGAATGGGCATAATTTATTTGCATACTATTTAATTTGTCCATACAGCCAATATGTTGGAGTGATGATTATGTGTTAAGCCTCTGCAAGGCCTTAGAATTAATCGGAATTAGCTTTTGATTTCAGATTTAAGTTATGAAATATACTTTAGGGCTTACTGGTAAGATTTCATTGCAAAATGAGTAAGAACCAGAAACCATTGTACCACGAAGTGGTCCTGTTGATAGTAATGACCCCTCAACCCTACCCCAGTTTAGAGATGAGGTGGGTGGGCCTGGAATTGCAAAATGAGTAAGAACCAGAAACCATTGTACCATGAAGTGGTCCTGTTGATAGTAATGACCTGACACCCCTCCCCCATTTAGAGATGAGGTGGGTGGCCTGGAGCCCTGCAGAAAGCCAGGACTTCAGTATTACTTTCTAACACAGCCTTTCTCTTTGACACGTATGGTACTTTACAGAACTATCTACTCCATCCCCATCACATTCTGAAAAGATAGAAAGTGGTCATACTTCAAACTGACTCTTTTTAGTGGATAAAGTTGAGCTCAGAATTATTATAGGACTTTTCTAAAGCATCTCACCAGGCAATGACGTAATGAAGCAAATGGGTTCTGGCTACCTACTTTCTGGTCTGCAGCGCTTTCACTTTGGGGGTGATTCACCTAGTAGGCCGTGATTGACTTTGTCTTTTTTTAAAAAATATATTTTATTGATTTTTTACAGAGAGGAAGGGAGAGGGATAGAGAGTTAGAAACATTGATGAGCGAGAAACATCGATCAGCTGCCTCCTGCACACCCCCTACTGGGGATGTGCCCGCAACCAAGGTACATGCCCTTGACCGGAATCGAACCCGGGACCCTTTCGTCCACAGGCCGACGCTCTACCCACTGAGCCAAACCAGTCAGGGCAACTTTGTCCTTGTTAAACATGCACTTTGGTATTATTGCTTTTCTTTCATAGCAAAAGTATGTGAGTCTGTCTTAATGCCACCTGACTCATTTTCCATATGACAAATACTCCAGATAAGTGGTTCTCAACCTTCTGGCCCTTTAAATACAGTTCCTCATGTGACCCAACCATAAAATTATTTTCGTTGCTACTTCATAACTGTAATGTTGCTACTGTTATGAATCGTAATGTAAATATCTGATATGCAGGATGGTCTTAGGTGACCCCTGTGAAAGGGTCATTCGACCGCCAAAGGGGTCGTGACCCACAGGTTGAGAACCGCTGCTCCAGATGAAGGAAGATGGACAGTGGCCTTCATCATTAGCACGTGGGCTCTGAGCTACAAGGGGCCAGGAGTGTTAGTCATGTGTCCAGGATTTACAGCTTTAGATGACATGAACCTCTGCTCACTGATGTCCCCTGGTCCCTAATATTGCCATCGTCTCCAGGGCAACGCCTTGTCCTTCTAGGATGTTATCCTGAAGGGGTCATGCCTCACACTCTCCTTGGCAACTCATGTATCCAAATGCCTGTGAACTTCATACCTTATTGGGACAAGTTCAGTTTCTGAGTCTGACATTTTGCCTAAGTGTTACGCAATACATTGCTTTAGAAACAAACAAAATGACTGTGGTACTCCACAGTAAATACATGTACTGTAAATCCTTGATCTAACCTATATCCACCAGTTTGGTGTCTAATGTGATGAGCACATTACGAGTAGGCTGACTGAGCAGCACTGTGTTATGACACCAGTACAGTAAATGGATGTGGGGTTTTGCTGGTTTAAAAACACATTTGCAAGTCTTAAGTGCTTCATGAGTGACACAGGTGAGCAAAGTCATGGCCAAAGCAGATCCTGTGGTTAAGGAGGGGCAGAAACTCAACCAGAAGAAGTTAATAGAATACAAGGATACTAGTAAGTGTAGATTCTGTACCGTGGAGCGTGCCCACCTCAGCCAAATCCACAGGACCCATGGCTTTTGAACTTTATGAGGTCAGTGACACTGTTGACAATGAGATAAAAGCTATACACTTTCTGGAGAAAAATGCTCCAATTTGCAGATACTTCCAGGGTTTCACAGCCCAGTATGGTCATTTTGCTGGTCGTCAGTCATTCGGGATCAATTATTCATGTAGTGTTGGAGTGCAGGGAGCAAGAGGAAGGCAGACTCCACTGCAGCTGGAGGTCAGCTCCTGGACGTGCCTGCTCTGCCTTCCCGCCCTGTGTCCCACCACGTGGCCCTTCACAGCGCAGCTCCACGGAAGAACAGGCCCGGTTTCACTCCACATTTAGTAATTAACAGCAAACCAGGGGATATTTCCCCAAAATGTGTTCAGGCCCGTTAGCAATGCAAATATAACACATGCACGAGGAGAGTTTACCTGATAATCACATAATTATGTGAGCTGGCTCTTTACTAATTTCTGAGAAATTAAAACAGATGTTTATAAAGTATCGCCAAGTGCGTCATCTAAATAGTAAAACTGCAAATCTCTAGTGTTTTAAGATAAACTGAACTGAGATGTTGCAGACTAAAACGGTTTCCTCTTCACATCAACTATTTACTCTGTGAAGAGACTGTTTTCCGGGCTGAAGTGACTGCGCTGGAAACAAGAAGCTGCTGTGTGGCCCACAAAGTTGCTTCTCCTCTTCATGGGAGACACAGGGTGGCTTTACATGGGCGGGATGGATGTGAAGGGTGCATCTAGATCTGTAACTAAAATATCTCACATTATGCTGAATGAAATATGTCAGTTAGAAAAAGCTAAGACCCATATGATCTCACTCATATGTGGGATATAATACTGAAACTCGTGAACACAAACAGCAGTGTGGTGGTTGCCAGAGGGAAGGGGTTGGGGGAGAAGTGGGTCCAAATACATGGTGACGGGAGAAGCTTTGACTTTGGGTGGTGGACACAAGTGCAATATACAGATCTTGTAACATAGAAACCCAGCCTGAAACCTATATGACCATATTAACCAATGTCACCCCAATAAATTTAATTAAAAAGGGGAAATAAAATAATGTACATCCAAAAAAAAAAAAGAATAAAGTCAGTGTTTCACATAATCACAGCTATAAACTTACTTTTGTATTTTACCTTGTCCCTATGGATTTGCCTATCCTGGACATCCTATCTAATAAAGAGGGAATATGCTAATTTACCCCGACTCTGTCACAAAGATGGTGGCACCCACAGCCAATAAGGAGGGAATACGCTAATTGATTGCCACACTCTCAAAGATGGTGGTGTCCACAGCCACAAGATGGCAGCACCCAGTCCCCTCAGCCATGTGCCTGCCTCTGGAGTCCCCCAGTCCCCTCAGCCCCCCAGGGCCGCCCGAGGCTCAGGTAACCAGGGCTGGCTGAAGTTTGTGCTGCTGGCAGTGGCAGCAGCAGAGGTGTGATGGGGGCATCCCTTCCCCTGATTGCCGGGTCACCTCCTGCCCCTGAGGGCTCCCAGACTGTGAAAGGGGGCAGGCTGGGCTGAGGGACCCCCCCCTCCAGTGCATGAATTTTTATGCACTGAGCCTCTAGTTTCATATAAATGGACATACAAAAAAATAAAAGATTTCATAAACTCCAGAATTCAATCTATTCTTATTCTTCCTCCCCTATTCCTTACCACAAACAACAACAAAAAAACAAAACAAGATTAAAATTCTGCAGATGAAAGGTTAATTCAGATGTAAGGTCTTGAAAGCTTTGTGACACCATACAATTCAAAATTATGACACTTGGGTTTTCAATAAAAAATTACCACTGAAAATTACCTAAATATTTTCAAGTGATTGATGATGTTTGAAGATGAAGAAGAGGTAGAAGTCACCATCATGACATGCAGCCATGAGCTCCATTTCTGCTCTCTACACATCGACCCTTTCTCTAACTGTGACCAGGGAAATTCTAATAACCTGAAAGTGTTTGATGCTCAGGGATGAACGGTGCCTCTGACAGTGTAAGATTTTTCCTTCTGTGCCATTTCAGTGCAGTAAAAATCAGAATAAATCCAAAAGTGTCTTCTTTGTAGCCCAGAAAAACATAGTAATTTAATGAGGCTGGGGAACACTAGCTAGCTGGCAGGTCTCACACAGATGAAGGCGTGTGGAGTGCTTTGAGACTATTTCAATGGCCATGTGAGAAAGCATTAGGAAAAAGAAAAACCTGAAAGCAGGTAACAAGAGCTATGCAAATATATGCCATTTGACTCTAAAGTCTGTGCTAAAGGCAAGAGTTTGTGAGTTCTTTTGCACAAAAACAATCTCCAAGGGAAAATTAATTTTTCTTTCAGCCTCCTGTGTTCTGCCCCTGAGACTTGCTTTCAAGTTATTGGTGATATCACTAAGTAGGGTAGGTGGTAAAGTGATTTTCTGATGCAATTTGTCATGATGTCCGTGGCTTACCGTGAAGCCTTTAAAACACTATCTAATTGCTTCCCTCAAGAAATGCACACACACAAAAAACTCATGCCAAATGCAAAGAAGTTTAAGGTAAGCTCTGCTTTGAATCGGAGGCATGAAGGTTATCCACAGGATGGGGTAAAGAGAAAGAAAGAGTTTGAACAATAAGTCAGGATTCTTATTGTGGAAGTTTTCCAGGTTTCTCTGAGATGAGAGTTCACAGAAGATGTGATTTGTTTGGTGACCTGTTCATTTCCAGAATACTGATCAAATGGAAAAATCAACACATTTTCCAGAGTCAAATATAAATGACCTAGATTGTGCCACTGATGCTGTGACTATAGATAAACAGAGGATTGATTAACTACCTTATATGATTTAAAGTTCTGTGTTGATTTTATATAGATAATTATTTCTCACATGGAGTGGTAATAAACCAGGGTTCTATTTTTTATTGATCCACACATTTAGCTTTTCCCTTTACCTCTAGATCATTATTTCCAGCCCAAATTGTTTCTTAAGCTTCAACTTCCTCCTGTATTCTTCATTTAGTTATCTCATAGGCCCTCCAACTCCAAATGCTCCAAACTAAATATAATATTTCTTCCCGAAATCATAGTCTCCTAAGGCACCCTATCCAACAAGTTACTCATAAGAAGTCATCAACAACTTATGTCCTCGTGTAATATATCAAGTTCCAAATGCTGTATTTCCAATGTATTCTAACTTCTGAATACCTTTGGGATCTCTACCCTTTCTTCTATTTCTATTCCTGTTATGTTCATTTGAACCTCCAACATTTCCCATCCGAAATTCTATGATAAGCTTCTTCCTTCTCAGGCCAGAGGGTCCTCTGTGCTTTTCTCCAGCCTAGTACCACTATGATCTTTCCAGAAGTCATCTGACCATTCAGTCTTTACTTAACATTCTCCAAGGATCTTAACCATTTTAAGGATAAAGTCAACACAGGCTATGGGTCCTCTGTCTTGATCTGTGCCTAGACTGCCTTTAGGCTCAACTTTCACCATTTTCATGGATGATTAATAAGGTTTGGGTCTTATTTCAGATGGTTGTGTAGACAGACTTTACCTTAGTATACTATAGAAGTACACTTGTTGAGTTATTTTTTAAAAAATCAGAATACATTATTAGTAATTTTAAAAACCAAAACTTTATGTGACATTCCTCTAAACAAATGAAAAGCAACTTTAGTCAGGTGAAATAAAATAAAGCAAAAAATAACAGTCATGAAAAATAGAATTACATGTCCAAAATTCTTACCCAGTGTCTGCCGGAAAGTTATCACCCAACCTCTTGCTGTTTGAAATGCATCTGTCTTGAACACCAGGAGCATACTGTTATTACTGCTCTTAACATTTGGTGGAAGCTTAGAACCACAGAATTTGCCAAGAGGAGGATCACTGATGTTGTAACCATCATAAATTGCCAGGTAGTCTTGGGAGCAGGAGGTGGAGAGAGCCACATCAAAATCAGTGAACCTGTAAAATGAATCTTATTAATACTGATGTTCTTCATTTGGATTTCCATGAAATAGTACCTTGAGTTTTTGTCTTTAAAAAAAAAAAAGACAAAGGCTAAAAGTGAATGTCCAAGTTTTATTTAATAGGAAATATTAGAAACAGTATACTAATCAGTTCAAAAGTTTAGCCAAATTTTTTTTTGAGTAATTCAATATGTCAAAAATCGTGATAAGCACTTGGGATATAAAAATAAATTAGATATGGCCCTGAACTTCTAAGAGTTTATAATCAAGGACATATTAATTCTCCTGAGATTAAGTTTTGACAAGTTTAACTGCTATCTATCATTTCAGCAACACTTTAGTATTTCAGTCTCATTGAAAGTATGGCACTTACTCTATTCTCTTGTTATTTTGGGGCCATCAAGTGGTACTATCATCCTATTCTTTACTTATGGAAAGATGCTAACAGAGTGGAGGAAATACTGGTTTTAGAATCAGAGCTCCATTCTTATTCCCACAGTCATTGTTTCCTTCTTTGAAAATGGAGTTTAGAGTAAAGTTAACTGAAACAATAGGCAAAAACCAAACCGTGGTGTCAGGCATATAACAGATGTTCTTAAAAAACAAGTGATCACTATTATCATTTTGAAAATGAGGAATATGAAATAAGTTATTTCTCATAAAATAAATTTAAAAATTGAAAAATCGATGGTAGAAAAGAATGAACTAAATTCTCTTGAATCTCATTTGATTGCCATAACCAGAAATTCACATTTAAGATTACTGTGGTGGTCCCAGGAACTTCACCACATATCTTGGCTCTCTGCCTTCTGATATTTGCTTAGGACTGCCTTTCTGTGTACACTCTGAGCTTTGACATGGCCCTAAGACTCACATCTCCATGGCCAAAGCAGGTTTTAGGTGTGATAGGTTCTACCTTTTGGAAGAATTTTATGAAACCACCACTCAGTTTGCCACATTGCCTGCCCACGGCAGTAATGATCCTAGAAGCAAATGCAGAAATGAAGTTTCCATCAGCCTGAGCCCCTGAGTGACCACAGGGAGCCAGGCCTCTGGGCAGGCCACATTGGACATACTCATTCGAGTGAGAAATAAACTCACTGAGTTGAGCTACTGTGCCTTCGGGTTGTTTGTTATCACTTATAACCTATCCTGACAGATACATCCCTAACTTCTCTTTTCTTTTTTAAAAATATATTTTATTGATTTTTTACAGAGAGGAAGGGAGAGGGATAGAGAATTAGAAACATCGATGAGAGAAAAACATCGATCAGCTGCCTCTTGCACACCTCCTACTGGGGATGTGCCCACAACCAAGGTACATGCCCTTGATCGGAATCGCAGGCTGACACTCTATCCACTGAACCAAACCGGTTAGGGCCCTAATTTTTCTTATGGCCTAATATGGTATTTTCTTATGGCCTAATATGGTATTTTAGTCTAGGCCTTATGCTCTGTCATTTCAAGTAACTATTCACAGAGTTCCCAAATAAGCAAGGCCTTCTAACATGTTTTTTTTCTTTAGGATTTTATGACTTGTTTACTAATGGCTTACTTTTAAAAATTTTGTTTAGCCGAAACCGGTTTGGCTCAGTGGATAGAGCGTCGGCCTGCGGACTGAAAGGTCCCAGGTTCGATTCCGGTCAAGGGCATGTACCTGGGTTGCGGGCACATCCCCAGTAGGAGATGTGCAGGAGGCAGCTGATCGATGTTTCTAACTCTCTATCTCTCTCCCTTCCCCTCTGTAAAAAAAAAAATAAAATAAAAGTTATTTGCTCTCCTGACCTCATTTTACACTCTTCTGCTTTCTTCGTTTTCTTTTGCTAGCAGCTGTAATAAATAACACATAGCACAGAGTAATTTGATAATATTTAACAATAAAATACTTGGAAGAGCTTTAAGAAAAAAAGAATCAATTTTTATTTTTTCAAAAAGGTTCCATTGGCTGATTTTTTCAAACTGATGATGAAGATCTAGATGAAAAAATTATTTAACCACACTTAACATTAAATGTTCTTGTAAAGGAAAACGAAGGCAGAACAATAGCTAGATAATTTCTACTTTTATTCTCAATAGGCAACATATTTATTTTCTACAACATAAATTTACAAAGAAAAAGAACAATTTGAGTGTCTAGAAGGACTCACAGCTATTTTGGCTTTTTATTTTGCACCATTTTCCCAAAAGAGCAGAGAAGCTTCCTGGAAAAATCCCATGGGCAGAAATCCCATGGAATAGCCCATGGCATATTTTGAGAGCCTTCCTACAAGGAAGTATGTTTTACTAATGTCTACAACTTCTGCAGCACCAAGAATACTAGAATAATATCTGTTTCATAGACAGTAGTCTCAGAAATATTACAATAATTAATTTTTCAAACATGGTGATATAAACTTTGATATAGTGCGAGGCCCAGAGCCCAGGCAGGAAACAGAAAGAAAAACACACACATGCACACACACACACACACACACACACACACCATAATCCTATACATGTAAGAAACAAGTGTTGGGCTATAATGGCAAATGGCAAGAACCATTCCTTATGCTTCCATTCTGGGCAGACCATCCCTTCACAGGCCTCCTTCACTGGTCATTTGGCAATGTTTTTTTTTTTTTCTTTTTTGTTTGTTTTTTTGTTCCTAGGATTTAAAGGACTTTTTGGCTCTGGGGCACAGCTTCCTTACCAATCGTCCCCGGTGAGATTTGCAGTTTCCTTCAAGGCCCTGCCTATACACCACTCGCTGTCTGACACAGGAACCAAATCAAGCTTGATGAGACCTGTCTTACAGTCCATGGACCCATCTGGTACACGAGGCCTCTGGAGGTAAATTGCAGAGACTTTATGATTTTTAGGGGGAGGTGGGTAGAAGTGGTCCTAGCCCATCAAGCTCCTATAAAAGTTCTATATTGCTGCGAACTCTGCCACCCCTCAGATTTTCCTACCGCAAACTGTATATTCCTGAATACCCATTTAGATGAAAGCAATGTGGGACTTTATCACTGGAAAACTGGAGGCTACATTCCCTTCATCAGACTTGGGAGAAAGTAGGATTAGGGAAAATTCCACTGATGTGAGATATCTTGAATAGCACCAACTTAGAGGTGTTCTGATACACAAAATACACTTCTTAAGTAGTTAGAAGAAATTTTACCCTTTCAGAGATAGCACAGGAATATACCAGAGACATGGTATGGGGAGGAGACCTGACATGGATTCAGATATTGACCCTTCATTTAATAGTGCATCACTTTGGGAAAGTTATTTAACTTTTCTGGAGCCTCAGTTTTCTTATCAATACAATAAGATTAATAATATATACCTTAGATGCCTGTTTTAAGAAATGAATAACAGAATTATGGAAAGTGTTAAAGGTTTTTTTGTGTGTATAAGTGCCCAACAACTGGAAACTCTTTCTCTTACCCTTGGATTTCAAGATTGTCTTATAACTTTACACCCATTATAAGCTCCTTTGAAACTGTTAGAAAATTATAGCAGTCATTTTAACGGGTGGAGTGCCTGTTTTTCTTCCTTACCTGGTAACCATGCGCTACTGGCCTGTGTGGAGGGTAGGAGGCCTGTTTCCCAGGTTTCCACAAGGACCTCAATCTCCCTCCCTCCCTTCTATGTTCTGATGAGAATCGATGCTCTCCATTATTAG
Source organism: Myotis brandtii (assembly GCF_000412655.1). Taxonomy (NCBI): domain Eukaryota; kingdom Metazoa; phylum Chordata; class Mammalia; order Chiroptera; family Vespertilionidae; genus Myotis; species Myotis brandtii. The sequence continues at coordinate 63,935 of NW_005370572.1, read as the reverse complement.
GAAAGCCTAGCTGTAAATCAAGCTAAAATCCTGTTTCCCAGGTTTCCACAAGGACCTCAATCTCCCTTCCTCCCTTCTATGTTCTGATGAGAATCGACGCTCTCCATTATTAAGGAAAGCCTAGCTGTAAATCAAGCTAAAACGGTTTTCTTAAGAAGGTGAATTTGTCTTACATACTTGAGCAGAATCACTTTGTTGTCTCTCACAGTGATGTTATACAAGCAGTACATGTTGTTAGGGTAGTCTGAGTATGAATAGGCAGGGCTTTTGATGATTCCAGTGGAGAAGTTGAACACACCACCACAGGCTGCAATGAAAGATGGGCATATGCAGAGAACAATTAATACTCGCACCATGGAAAAATAGTTTTGAAATAACCTTTACTACTGTACCTTTTTCTCCTGAGAGATAACTATTACTTTTTTCTTAAAGCAACTTAAAGCTCCCTTCAGTGTGCTTACAATTAATTCTGATTTTTCTACCAAGGCAGAAGGAGGAAACAGTATGGTGAGAAGCAGGGAAGAATATTTAAGGCACATCTTGGATGGAATAAGTCTGAGTCAAATTAATGGCCAGAGTGAAAACAATGAGGAGAAACATTTCACGTGTTGGGTGTAACTGTCCATTCTCTATATTTAATTCATAGGCTCAGAGGGATGACAGTGATAACTGGAAATGTAGAAAAGGCAAACAGAATCCAAGGAACATTGTGGGCATATGAACCCAGGAAGGTCTGCCCACTAGAAATCTTCAATATCGATTCGAGTTTCCTCTGTCAAAGATAGGCTATTAGAAAGTGAAGTACTGGAGATCATTTTTGGAACATTTGAGCGTAGTTCCCTCTGTGGGCCCAAATTCATAGCTCCTGGGTCCTATGCATTTCTATTTAGCGTGAGGCTGGTAGGGATTCTACTTGCCCACATTGCTGTTACTGGCGCTCAGCAGCATGAAGAGGCCAGGCCCACCCCAGCCGGACCCCAGCACTCAACTGCCCAGAGCTCTTAGTTACTCCAATTAGTCAATAAACCAACAGTCATAATATTATAATAAACCTATTGTTTTTAATATAAAATTATTATTTCTGCTTGGACTTACATATAAGGAGGATCAGGTTGTGCCTCTTAATGATGGAAAATGCCCTCCCATTATTACAGTGAGAAAGGTTTATGTTTATTTTATTATGTGATTCTAAAATTAGAATGGGGTTGGTATATTTTGATGTTATCTCTATGGTTTATAAACTATCAATGGACATTTTCTACTTGTATCTCTTAGAAATGAGAAACAAATGGTGGCTGCCATGTAAGGCTGTTTGCTTATTGATGTATTTCACCTCCGCTGAGCCCACTTTTCAGGGAAAGCTACTCTCCATATGTATGCATGTTCTCAGACCCCTGTGGGCGTATGGAGTGAATTAAATGTCAGATTTCATCTTGTACACAATTATGTGGCCTCTGGACGCTTATCAAAGCCTAAATAACCCCCAAATTTGTACATGTCAGGATTTGAGATCTTATCAACAAAACTCTCTATTCACCCAACATTAGTGAAAGGGGAACAGAGATCTTGCAAAAGTATATTGTTTTGTGTTTTGTCTTTACTTGGCCAAACCCATTGCTAAAAGTAGGAAGTTAAATAATTATCTTTCAAATAAATTATTGTTCCCATCCACAGAGAAGACTGGAATATTTACTTACTCATGATAAAGGGCCTTCACAGTTCATTCATGTGAGCTGCTACCTGAGTCCTGACCCCATTTGTAAAGTGTTATTGTCTGTGGCTTTGTAGGTCTGTTGGCACAACCAGAATAGAACTGAGCAATGGGCATCCCCCCAGTTGTCTTATTGATAAAGAAATAGATTATTTGTTTTATTCTTTTGGTACAACTGGTGTTTTGGAAAGTTACATCATTGCTTTATATTCTTTTAGCTTTTAATCCCTCATTTTTCTAAAACACTGTGTGCAAACTTCCACACAGCCACTAGTAGAGTCTCATATGAATGAAGTGGGAAAAAACACTGTCAGGAAACTAACCAACCAAGTTTATTGCAAGAGAAGAAAAGGCTACTCAAAATAGGGAAATATAGTTTCATGATTTTCAAATAAGCAGGTTGAATTGTCTTTAAAGAATTAAAAGATCCTGGTAGCCACAGAGGCCTTTGCCCAGTGATTACTTGTCTTCTCACTTTGACTTTGACATGAGAAGCTGCAAATTATCAATGTTTCCTTTCCCTTTAAGGCAGCGGTTCTCAACCTGTGGGTCGCAACCCCTTTGGGGGTCAAACGACCCTTTCACAGAGGTCGCCAAAGACAATCGGAAAACACATATATAATTACATATTGTTTTTGTGATTAATCACTATGCTTTAATTATGTTCAATTTGTAACAATGAAAATACATCCTGCATATCAGATATTTACATTATGATTCATAACAGTAGCAAAATTACAGTTATGAAGTAGCAACGAAAATAATTTTATGGTTGGGGGTCACCACAACATGAAGAACTCTATTAAAGGGTCCGGCATTAGGAAGGTTGAGAACCATTGCTTCGGCCTGCCCTTTTTGTATGTTGCTGGGGGTCACCACAACATGAAGAACTCTATTAAAGGGTGGTGGCGTTAGAAAGGCTGAGAACCACTGCTTTAAGGCCTGCGCTTTTTGTATGTTGTTGAAAAAAATCCTACCAGAAGACCATAAAGATATTCTTTTAGTTTTTTCTTAAATTTATACAAATTGCTTTTCTTTTTGTTAATAATCCTCACCTGAGGATACATCTTTATAGATTTTTAGAGAGAGAGGAATGGGAAGGAGAGAGAGAGAGAGAGAGAGAGAGAGAAACATCAATAGGATGCCTCCCAAATGAGCCCCGACCAGGGTTCGAACTGCAACTGAGGTATATATGTGCCCTGACCAGGAATCGAACACTCAATCTTGTGTGTGTGTGTGTGTGTGTGTGTGTGTGTGTGTGTGTGTGTACAGGCTGATGCTCTAACTGAGCCAGCTGGCCAGGGCCAATATTGCTTTTCACATTAGCAAACTGATGAAATGAAATAGGCATCTGGATAGTCCAGGCCAAAAACGTCACTTCAAAGTAATGTCCAAACAGCTAAAGATAGCAGGAATGTTCATTTTAACTTAAATTATCAAAATAAATCTCAACCTTCCGTTTGATTTTCAAAGAGTAGCTCTAGCCAAAATTCATGAAAAAGAGCTCCCCATTTCTTAAAAAATAAAAATGTCTAAGTATTTTTGGACCATGAACCTAACTGATCATTTTTACCCTTAAAGTCTTTGAATTTCAAATTGGTGATTTATGAATCACAATTAAAACTCCTGAGGACATTAGTCAAGAAAAATATTTCACACATTATTATGGCTACTCACAGGTTATCTGGTAGGAAAGCTTAAATCCGAAGTCGGTGGTGTGCGAATTAGAGTAGAAGTTAAGCAGCACTGGACCAGAGATGGTAATACGAGACAGGACCTCATCACCACACACGGTAGCAAAAGGTGTGGAGGCTACGCTGTGGCCCCTGATAATGTGCAGGCCGTCATTGTCACAGCTTCCCGTTACGGCTGAGCGAGCTGTAGGAAGCACGGAACAACCAGCATTTTAATCAGAAGCAACATAAACAATCAATGCGGTAAACACCAAACAAAAATGTAATGAAGATTAATGCAACTTACATAGAAATGGTAAGTCCCTATTTAATTGGTTTCCTGAGGTTTACCCTAGTGACAAAACCAGCACAGGCGTGAGGACACAGGTACTGGTAGAACTTCACAACAGATAAATCCACTTTGAAATAACCCAGAATTTTCTTCCTTTATCAAATGGTTCCTTAATTCAGTGCTTGTAAACTGGGAACAATTTTGCCTCCCAGGGACCTTCAATAGTACCTGAAGACACTTTTTGCTGTGCGCGGGGGTACGCACTGGCACGGAGTGGGTAGAGCCAGGGATGCTGCTAAGGATGCTGCAATGCTCTGGGCAGCCCCATGCCCCTGCCCTGAAGCCACAGCAAAGGTGGCCTGGCCCCAAATGCCCACAGGGCTGCTCCTGAAAAACCCGGTTTTCACTTGAGCTATGTACAGATTAAGAACTCCCACCAGAGAGATAATTAGAAATGCCTTAATATTTTTTGAACAATGGTTATAAATGTTCATACAATCAATATTAGCTTGAGTTCAGTGATTATAAAATATATATCATCATTTTGCTTTCTAATTATAAATAAGTTCCAACCCACCCTAAAGAGAAATAAAAAACCCCAGAATAAACAAAAATTATAAAGCCTTTTATTACCACAACTTATGCAGTCATCTTTATATGTTAATTATACTGTTAAAACATTAATTGGGATCATATTGAACATGCTCTTGCATAACTCAATTTTTATTAACCAAAAATAACATAACACATGCAGTTTTATGTGATTAAATATTTTTCTAAAACATTAAATTTAGTAGATATAGCAAATTCTGACACATTGATGCACCATTCTGTGTTCAATTAATCCCTAGGACTGATAATTCTATTTTTCCCACTGTTTGTGATAAAAAATGCTGTTGAAACAAACATTCTGTACATAAATATTTGTGGAAGTTTCTCATTATTTCATTAGAATACATTTTTAGAAGTCGAGTTTCTGGTACTGGAGTAAGTCTTTTTCAGGTTTCTCAAATGGCCCTTTGGGAAGGTGTTACCAGCTGACAGTCCCTTTAGATAGCTGACATCTCCCCCAAACTACATTTTCATCCCCCATAGAGAAACCTTGTACCTGTTCAAAATAGCTCCCCACTTACCCCTCCCTATTTACTGCTCCCCACCCCTAGGCAGCCAACTCTGTACTAACTTACTTTCAGTCTGTATGGATTTGTCTGTTCTGAACATTTTGAATAAATAGAATCATATAATATGTGGCCTTTTGCAACTGGCTGCTTTTACTTAACATAATGTTTTTGAAGTTCATTCTTGTTGTAGCATAGGGTCAATACTGCATTATCTCCGAGGCTGGATGGTATCCCATGGCATATACAGACCACATTTTGTGTATCCATTCAGCAGCTGATGGACGTTTGATTTGTTTCTGCTTTTGGCTATCATGAATAATATGGTTATGAACATTCATATACAAGGTTTTGTGTGGATATGTTTTCAATTATTTTGAGTATATAATAGGAGTAGAATTGCTGACTTGTATGGCAACTCTGTGTTTAATTTTTTGAGGACCTATCAGGTTGTTTTCCAAAGAGGTTGCACCATTTTACCACACCACTAGAAATGCATGAGGGTTCCAATTTCCCACATAATTACCAACACTATGATTGTCTGTCTTTTTTATTATAGCCATCCTTGTGGGTTTGAAGTGGTAGTTCACTGTGGTTTTGATTTGCATTTCCTTGTGACTAATTAGGCTTAGAGTCTTTCATTTCCTACTTGAACAAATATTATAATTTTCTCAATTTATTGAGTCAGGCTTTGAGAAACTAAATTTTAATATTTTATATAATTGCATGCTATGACATGGTGGACTCTGAAACCAGACTACCTGTTTGCTATCAGAACACTCTTATAAATTAAAGAAATTATTATATACATTTATGTTGTAATTTCAAGTCCCCTGGCCATAGGTTTTGCTTCAAGGCAGGTTGGGGGGCATGTGACCTAAGCCAATTCAGTTAAAATAAGTTTCAAGACCCTTGTTAGAAACTTGAAGTAGACAGTAGTGTACTGGTAAATATAACAACCAGTTCTCTGAAAGAAAAAAAAAATGCTCTGATTTCTAGCATTTGCCAATTTCCATGGTATCAATATTCCCCTATAGCCAATTTTAAGCTACCAACATGAGATCACTAAATGCAGAATTTGGAATAGAGGAGCATGACTGACTATTGCAAGATGGTATAAGCCAACATCACATGCCACTGGTTGGCTGCCCTCCTAGATGTGCCTGAGGAGTAAACAATCCTCACTGTGAGGGCAGCTACCCTACAGCCAGGCCCAGGCCAGCCAAGTGATCTCACCCCATGCCTGTTGCTTGCAGAGGGAGGCGACCAATGGCAAAAGGGAGGCGACCGGTGGCAGGGGAGGGGGCGGCAGTGCTGCACAGATGGCAAGTAGTGGCAGCAGCGGGGGTGGGGCCAGCTTCCTGCAGCGGGAGAAGGAAAGCCCCATAGGCCCTGATCGCTGGCCAGGCCGAGGGACCCTACCCAAGGGGTCCTGGATTGTGAGAAGGTGCAGGGTGGGTTGAGGGACAACCTCCCTGCCCCCCTCCCCGCCCCTTGCACAAATTTCATATACTGGGCCTCTAGTCAACAATAAAAGCCAAAGATGTTTAACTTGGAAAACATCAGCAGCCGTCTCCTGACACATGAAGGAAGCCAGGCTGCAGTCAGGGGAAATGGAGTTGTCATGCAGAAAGCAACAACATGCGAGGGGGAAAGAGAGAGCATGCTGAGGTTATTGTTTTGGCTTCCACATGTTCTGGAAGCCATTCCTGCCCTTCTTATTTTTAAACCTTCCTTTGAGGCGATGAGATAACTTATAAACTCTAATTGATATCTAAGTTAATTTAAAGGTAATCTACCACTTTAAACTGAAAGACGCTTGGTGAATGCATGTTTTACATATCTGTACATTAAAACATCCCCTCCCCTTTTTAGATCTGGGTGTTATCTTAGATAAAATTGATTTTTTCCAGAAAATATCTATGCAATATAAATCTTAAGTCATTTTAAGAATGTATTTGGCTCCTCAGTTAAGTTTCTATCTAGCTTGAAGAAATCTTGAGGTATCAATTCCAGGTATATTTATTAAATTAACCTCAAAGAATTCCTTCATTTTGAAAATCCTGGAACAGAAATGCTTCTAATTGGGCATAAACCTACAAGTTACAAAATGTGAAATACTTAATTTCAATGACCTCATCATGTAATTAGAAGCAACATGATGTTAGAAAAATAGAACAAATAAAGAAATAGATTAAACTCAGATTTGAATACTACCAGATTATGTACCTTAATTATAACCTCAGACTTTGTCTTGAAGACACCAATAGCTCCACTGGAATTTTTAAAATTTAGAGTAGGTGAGTTTGAGGGAAAAAATGTTATGCATTATTTATAGAAATATATTTAGCCTGAAAAAAAAAACACCCAGAGAGTTATAAAACCAAGACCATGGAATGAAAAGAAATATTGCTGATGCTAGATTAAAATCTTGGCCTCAGATTGATCAAATAGCCTGCTATGCAGGTGTCCTCTGAGTATTAGTTTTTAAGTTGTTGGCCTACTGATATAGATTATCACAGTGACAGTTGTCTTAGAAAATTATGAAAGGACTGTGAAAAATAGGGTAAAGTTTAACATATGCCCTATTATTTCTTTCAAATAATTAATTAAAATAACTAGTTCAATTATAAAAAGGTCACCATGAAATAGAAGCGGTATATCTCTGTTAAGACATAATCAAAACTAATTAACTATTTATAAAAGATCTCTATTCAACAATAAGGAAGTTGGGAAGCAGAGGAAATTGAGAGGGGATTTTAATATTTTATAGATAGCAACAGAATAGCAAATGACTAAACAAACCATTAAAGATAATCTACTCATTCTCAAAGCCTGACTCAATAAATTGCAAAAGTTATGATATTTGGCAAGTTGCTTGATGGATTAAACATTCTTGTATCATTTTCAGTAGTCATTTCTTTAAGGTAGGGTGTCCTTCCAATTTTTTCCACAAGAAATTAAATATTACATAATATAAGATCTTATAAAGTTACCTAAAGTCTAAAAACATATCAAGGATTATTATAAAGATAATATGCAAGAAAATGAGATATAAAAATGCCATTAGGCATAAAGTAATTCACCAACATACATCTTTTTCTCAAGCTCTACATCACTGCATTAGATCAGAGATATCAGCCTGATTCTTCCATGAGAAGACACTTGGTGACAGGCATCAGAAAATAATGATATTAAATACTTTTCCATAATCATAGGGAGAACCAATTGAATATATAACCAAAGCATACACAAAACTCTCAAGTAGAATAGGTTTAGTTAAATGCAACCAGGATGATTGTCTTTTAGGGAGAGAAAGGAACTTAGTCAAGGTCTGGAAAAAATTCTCCAAGGAGCAAAATGAATATTAAAGTTGAGTTTATGACCAAGAGATAGTATTCAATCAAGCATCTGAGAACATGTCAGGAAGAGAAGAGAAATTGAACAGTACTTTTTCCTTGAACTAGAGCCTCTGTCATGGGACAAGGAGCTACATTTATTTTTAATTCTATCTTCAGTAAACAATTTGATGTATATTTACTACTGAAATCCCTGAAATGTAAGATGACCCTCCATAATTTGCTTTGATCTAGTCTCCATTTTTCTAAAAACCTTCAAAATACATTTATTATTTAAAATGAGTAGGGCTCTACTCAACATATTGAAATACAATTTTTAACATATTGGGCTTTATTACAGAGCAATGCTCAATTCTAAATTCCATTATGATTCCAAGAATTTGGAGAGAATTGAAAGAAAGTCAAGAATGAGTAATTCAGCAAATTGCATAAACTTGTGGAATTTAGGTTCAGACTGACTGCAATTTTTTTCCTAAGAGTCATAGAGAGGCAGAGAGGCCTAAGAGGAGTAGAGATGGGGGAAATCCTTTTGGCTGAAATATTTTAATGTTGTAGATAAGTGTTTTTCAGTAAAGTTGAAAAAAGTTCTAGGGAGAGGCAGGTGAATTAGGGGCAACAATGAATGAGGTCTATTGTCTGTCTAATTAACTTTGCTTTAAATTGCTGGAAATCTCAACGGAGAGCATGATTCAGCGAGAGGGAGAAGTAAGTACTAGTATAAAACTATGCTCCTTAGAGTGTGCAGGCCAAAGTTTTAAACCCAGGCAAGTGAAGAATCTCACATAACTAAGTGTCTTCTCTAGTGCTCAACCAATTTGAATAAACTATCAATAGGAACTATTTCAAAAGAACCATTGCACAATGCTTTCTAAGGTAATGAATTATGAAATGTGCCTACATTCTGATTTCTTCAAAAATGATTGAGAAAGCAAAGAGAAGAAATGGTAAATGCATGGCAAATGGTAAATGGATCATGCCACTGGAAAAAAAAACAACTTAGACTAAATGGGGGAAGGGGGATGTGAACTAAGACAACTGACAAAAGTCAATTTTTGTGCTTCTTAGTAAAAAAGGGGGCAAAAGGAAAAATCTGAAATCAAATTTTCTTTCCTTTTAGCTATATATTGGGGTATATATAGCCTGTAAACCAGGACTTCTAAGTTAATAAAAAGAATTCAAGCAAATATTTTATAGGACTTCCTATCTGGCTGTCCTAGAAACTTAGCCCCATTCCTCTTGGGGGCTTTTGAGGCCATCCTAGAGGACAGTGAGTAAAAGCATCGGCCTTTCTGGTTCTCTTCATTTTCTCTGCTCCGGTGCTCCTCTTCTCTCCGAATCTTATCAAGAAATACTCTAGATCTGAGAAAAACTGAGTTTAAAATTTGCCTCGATACAGGAATTTTTCAGTTAAGAATTTCTAAACCCCTCATTATCATCAAGGTGAATCAATGTTACTACTTAATGACAGAAAAATCAAGGCATAGAAGGCATTCACTTGCCTTAGGTTACTATATCCACAAACTGCTTTATTTATGAAGTTTAAAAAAAAAGCCTATAAACTTGGAGGCATCTACTTGGCCACATGAACAGTAAAAACACAAAAATATACTTTTAGACTCAATATTTAGGAAAGTGAAATAAGCATTTAATGACATCTGACTGCAAAATAAGAACAAACATTAGAGGTTTCTCTCATCATTCACTGTTAGTATTTGTCTGTTTCTGGTTGTATTTTTGACCAAAAGAAAATTTTTTATTTGTTAATTCCCAATTTTGTTTTACAACTTTTGAAGATATTATTCAGAATACCAAGAACCATTTTAGTCTTGAGTTTACATTCAGAAAAAAAAAGTTGTCTTAAAATCTATCCTATATAATAAAAGAGAAACATGTAAATTGACCATCCCTCTGCTACACTCATGAGCCAATCAGGCGTGCATATGCAAATTAACCTGACAAAGATGGTGGGTTAATTTGCTTATGCAGGTGTCAAGCGCCCCAGGAGGCAACACCAGCCGCAGGCTCCCGGGACCTTCGTTGGCCCCGGGAGGCGAGGCCGTAGCCACACCCGTGGCCTCCCGGGACCTTCGCCAGTGGAGAGCAGAGTGGGAGAGTGGACAAAGAGTGGGAGGTTTGGAAGACTTGGCAGAGCAGGAGGCTGCTGGACATAGAGCAGAGCGAGAGAGAGGGCGGCTTGGAGGGCGTGGCTCCCTCTGTCACCCCAGCTTCCTCATCACAGCTGTGGAAACTGACAGCAGGGAGGAGGAAATCTCACCCCCACAGAATCAGCTGTTGGTCAGACAGCTCTCAGCGACCTGACAGCCAGGACTCTCATTCACTTGCATCTCAGACCATGACAGTAGAGAGGTGAGACTATGTCTAAAGAACAACAGTTGTTACAACGTAGCTCTGCAGCCGAAAGATGCTGGCGTTATTGACAGAAAATGTCTGAAGAGCAACATGCGTCTGATTTTAAAAGGCAGCGGCGCCTGTGACAGAATGTATCTGAAGACCTGCTATTGGAAACACATCGCTCTGATGCCAAAAAACACCGGTGTCATCGACAGAAAATGTCTTAAGACCAGTGTGCCTTTGAAGTTGAAAGAAGGCAGTGGTGACTACAGAATATGTCTAGAGAACAGTCATCAACAAGTACTACCAATACTGGTAGGAACTGCCTTCTCAGCGAAAATGCAGTACATGAGGATGTAATTCTCAAACATAGTTGTGGTGGAATGACTGTTAGATGTGAATTTTGCCTATCACTAAATTTCTCGGATGAAAAACCATCTGATGAGAAATTTACTCGATGTTGTAGCAAAGGGAAACTCTGTCCAAATGATATACATTTTCCAGATTACCCGGCATATTTAAAAAGATTAATGACAAATGAAGATTCTGACAGTAAAAATTTCATGGAAAATATTCGATTCATAAATAGTTCTTTTGCTTTTGCTTCCATGGGTGCAAATATTGCATCGCCATCAGGATATGGACCGTACTGTTTTAGAATACACGGACAAGTTTATCACTGTACTGGAACTTTACATCCTTCGGATGGTGTTTCTCTGAAGTTTGCTCAACTCTA
>NW_005370572.1:30159-51263 GCF_000412655.1 Myotis brandtii | reverse complement strand
CGCGGCAGGCAGGAAACCTTGGCTTCCTCCATCACTGGAGCAAGCAAGCCTCCTGCTTGCTTCAGCTGCGTGGCTGCTGGCCGCCATCTTGGTTGGGTTAATTTGCATATCTCGCTGATTAGCCAATGGGAGGAATAACAAAGGTACGGTCAATTACCATATTTATCTATTATTAGATAGGATAGAGAATATGCTAATTAACCAGGACGCCATTATGGGTCGACTGGAAAGGAGGAGGTTGCATGCGCAGTGCTGGGGGCGGGGCGGCAGGGGCCTCCATGTGCCTGCGCTGGGGGAGGGCCTGATCAGCAATGGCTGTGGCCATAGCTGCTTCAAGAGCCAGAGAGGGAGGTAGGGCCGGACCGGCAGGGGCCTCGGCTGCTGCGGGGCCCAGGGAGAGAAGCAGGGCCGGACCGGCGACTTCATGGTGGGCAGCACTGAGCAATTTCGAATCACGCGCTGGGCTCGTAGTATATAAATAAATGTTCAAATAAAAATTTCTCCCATGACTGTTAACTGATTTCACTGGATTTTTTATACTAGAGCAGTGATTATATAGAAGTAGTTTCTAGAAGGACTAGTATTGAAGATGTAGTAATAATGAGAAGAGAAATTTAGGCCAACATAAAATATGATAACATGCTTTTAGAGCAACTTTAGTGGAAAGTAGTTTTAAAAATTTTAAAAAGGAAAGAAAGTAGTTCACTAAACCTTTGTAACCTCCCTGTATGGGAAGAACCAGCATACAGTTGAATGATCAGTATACGAGCCTAAAGAGCAAACCTCAGTGTTTAGTAAACACAATGCATGGACAAATGTGTTTGCAGGATTTTATAGCTTGGGAAAGGCCACCAAAAGGCCAGATCTAGAACCTTCATCTCAACCGAGGTCGATGATGGCTCTGCTGGGATGGTAGGCTCAGAAATGCTTAGTCATTTGGATATAGTGCCTCAGAAACAGTTCCTATGATCTACAGCAGCTTGAAAACACCTGAAAAAAAAGTTGTGATTTTTCTTGAGAGCAATCCTGTTTTATCACAACATACTGCTCTTGAATTCCTTGGGCTCACTTTAGAAGGGGTAGGAGGTTACTTTTACTGTAGCTAACGAATCTCTGGCTTCTTAGTGTTGTTCAATGAACATCAGCATGGATATGGTTAGTGATAAGAATCTAATTATAAATGTGATTAATGTTGCCCTTTCTGGGATATCATTATAATTTAATTAATCCATAGCTAGAAATTACTCACTTAGGAGTTTGAAAATACTGTGTACTTATAACACTGGAAATGTCACAAGGCATTATCATAAAGATTTTATCTATTTTTAAAAATCAGTCTTTTCAACTGGGTGATGACTAGAAGTCAAAGTCACTTAATCTGAAAAACCAAATATCTGCTCTGAGGCCACTGTGTAGGGGTGCATCTGGAGATTTGACTGGCAGCAGCAATAATAATGATACAATGGCCACTCAGATGAATTATAGTTCACAAAATATGTTTCTATAGGCATTATATGACTTTTATAACTACTATTTATATTTGTAAAAAATTAATGTGATTATCAAAAAGATCAAGTAATTTGCACACAGTAGGTGACTAGTTAAGTGGTCCACCTGGCATTGGGACCCATCCTGAAATGCTGTACTCTCCCAACCACACCCCACGTCAGGTGTCAGAGTACTTATCCCACCTACCTAGCGAAACTCAGCGCATGACTGTTTAGGGTAAGTGTAGGTTCCCTTGTAAATAATACATATCCCATTGACATCAGCAGTGCTTTTTGTGGCAACATTTCATAGCATAAATATTGGTGTCTCCTTTTTCACTCTAAATGATATTGGCATATGACATTCATCCATTTGTGAAATTTAATGAGAACAGATGCCCATACCAATGCCAAATGTTTTCCCCTGTTGCTGAAACAACTTTCCTCTGATTATAAAAATAATAGGAAAGGTATAAAGAAGAAAATAAAGATCACAATCTATGGCGCAGTGGTAATAACTCTTCAACTATGGCTTAAGCGCCTTACAGATTTTAATCATATGTATGTTATTTTAAAGAGAAACCTGAGTCATCTTACACAAACTATTTTATTTTTCCTAATACTATATATATCATGAACATCTTTTTATATTATTGGTATTTGGTGCTAGAAAATGCTGAAAAGAGTATATTTAACTTCATATTCCATTTTTACAGTGACATACATCTATTTGTACTCAGTATTTTCTAGCAAATACATTTGCCCAAAGCCACAGCTTGTAGAGATATAGAAAAAAGAGGTCATAGAAAAAGGATCAAGTGAGGGAGAGGTTTTGTATAATTTATTAATATGAGGACTGACATGTCATTTTTATTTTCATGCAGCATAAATTTCCCAGATACTGAACACTGTAAAACATTTTGCTAAATGTAACTTTTCACTGTCATGGTGGACTACCTAAAGAGAAAGAAGTTTTGATTATGCAGAAGTAGCTTGTTACATTTACTGATTAGTTATAATTTAGAAATGAAAATTAATTTCTAAAAAATCTGTAGTGAACCCAAAGAGGCAGTTGTGGTTAGGGATTTCACAAAACTATGGGAGAGATGAAGATAAAAGAGAGAGAGGAGATGAAAAGGTATCCCACAGTAATACTTAATAAAAGTAAAGTTTAGATATTTATTAATTTTGCTTTGATAAATTGTTTCTCTTGCTAGTATGTTTATAGTATGTGCATGATCGTATATCTATATATACATATATATATAGTATATATGCATGTAGAGTATATATGCATATAGAGTATAAATGCAAAGGAATAAATTAAAAACTATTATTAAAATGTAATACATTTAAGATTTATTTTCCTTAAGCTATTTCTGTGATGCTTGTGTACTAAAGCTTTTGTGTTATTTTTTCACTTCTGGATGGAATATACAGCATGGTACATGTGTTCTTAAAACATTGGGTGGAATTTTAATCAAATTTACATCAAATGTACTCTGTAGCATTTTAAATATTTTCTTCAAGTGGTGATTTTAGACTATATCTGCTGCTACTATCCTTCATTTTTTATTAAGAATCAATTGTATATTCCATTGTAAGCATGACGGATTGATGAATCTCAGAGGGAAGGGGGAAGGGGGAAAGGGAAGAAATTAACCGAAGAATTTACATGCATATATGCATAACACTTGGATACAGACAATAGTGCAGTGAAGGCTGGGATGGGAAGGGGCCAGGTGAAGGGGGCAAAGCTGGGAAAATGGGGGACATCTGTAATATTCTCAACAATAAATATCAAAGAAATCAATTGTAATTCACATAAGAATAAACTTACCTTCCAAATGGAAAGACACAAAAGTCAAGGAGACCACAGACAGAGGATTAGCTTCTATGAAATAAGTGCAATTCATGTTGTTGTCATATTGCTTCGGGTAGTTTGGAGAAATAATGTAGCCTGAAGGTTTAGTGAAATTGCTTCCACATCCTATGTAGGGAAAAAAAGGCATTATCAGAATATACAGTATCTTTTTATCAGTGAAGAAAAAACTCAAATTTCCTAAATTGTATAGAGACATATTCCCTGAGGTACTCCAAGTGCAAGAAACAATAACTAAGAAAATGGAGTTCTCATTTAAAAATAAATAAATGAGAACATTACATAGTTTTAGAAAATACTGCAGGGTTTTGGGCTAAGTAGTAGAAATTTGACCACAAATCTATTGAAAATCATTTAATTTTAAGATAGTGAAGAATAACTTAGAAAAGATTTAATATGGTTCATGTAGATAAAGAAATAAGACTGATAAAAAGTGATTTGTACATGATTGGTACAGAAACATCTTATTTACATTACTATAAAACTATAGTATTGCATTACCATTGTAATCTTTCCATAAAAATACCTGCTTTTCTGCCTTTTTTAAAAAGTTGAATGTACTAATCCCAACTAATAAAATTCTCACATGCATCCCTGGTGTCAGAAACAGAACTACCTTTTATCAGTAAAATAACATGTTTCCATATAGCCACTAGCTAGTTAATCCACATCACTTGCTAATCTATCATATAAAAAATATCAGTGTCCCTTAAACTGATATTAAATCACACCGTTATGCACAGACACACAGACGAGGAACCAGGTGAAGACCTAAGGTTAGGTCTGTGGCTGTCTTTTATTACTTCCTTTACACACCCTCATTCTTTTATTTGTGTCTAAACCATCCTTTTTCTGCATTATTTCCTCCAATTCCTTTCATCGGATTTCCCCCTAAACAGTAGTTTGCAGCTAGGATCTACTCAATTTGCTTCTGCCAACAGGTACACACCATTGGTTCCCGGGCTTAAAAACTGCTCCATTTCCCAGTAACCTAATTTGTAAGTAGTAATAAGAGAAGGAAAAAAAAATTCTGAAGAACGTGGCTCTCAAGGTTACTGACCATGAGAACCACCTGGGTGAGAGTTAAAACATACCAGTCCCCACCCATGGAAATTCTGAATTCAGAGGGATCGGGTGAGACCTGAGAATCAGTTCATTTTTAAAGGCCCAGGTGACTTCAGAGCAGGCAGTCAATGTGCCACATGTCAGGGACCTGGTCGTCTACTAATTATCAACCTCCTGCGCTCCTGCCAAATTCTCGTGCACTCCAGATGTTAGGCTTCTTTTGGGATGTGTTAATGGCTCTCAGGCCTTTTACAGCATTTCTCGATGGACCTACCATTGAGTTCAGTTCCATTCTCACTGGGTTTTGAAGGATGGGGGAACTTTCAGGATTAGGTGACCAAGCCACACTGCTCCCCAGGGACCCCCAGTTCCAGCCAACCCTGGCGCAGTCTCTCCCACTCTTCCCCAGGCCTGCCTGTGGCAGCCACACCCTTTCGAGGACCTCTCAGTTTGGTGTTTGGTGTTACTTACGGCTTACAAAGGTGGCAGAGAAGCCCGGGGCTGGGGCCTCCTGAGACTGGAACACGGCCGTGAATGCATTTCTTGGAGTGATGATGGCACTGGGAGCCACATTCCCACAGCTCGTGGCTAACAGGGCTGTGTCCATCTCCTCAGTTCCTGCCCACACCTAGCAAAGCCACAAACACAACTTAATGCTCAAGGTTTTCCTGTCAATATCTTAATGTGCCTATGCTGGAAAACAATGGCTCTAGGGTATATATCGACCTAAACATAATACTATAGCAAATAAACTGCATGCAAATCTGAAATATTTGATTTTGAGAGCAAAATTTTAAGCTGCATTTTAATAGCATATCCGATTTTTTACTCTTTCAAGAGTAGCTAGATAGTAATTTTTAAAAACTCAATCACTATTCAGTTTCTTCCTGCCTTCTCCTAGTTGACCTGATCTAGGTAGCTGAGCTAGGTAGAGAGAGAGAGAGAGAGAGAGAGAGAGAGAACAGCAATGTGCACTACTATGTCAATAGACGAGTGGATAAAAAAGTGGATATATAAGGCTAATATGCAAATTGTCCCCACAGGCGAGAGTTCGACCGACCAGTAGTTAGACGTGCACTGACCACCAGGGGGCAGCATGGAATGTGGTGGGTGTCAGCGACACGGTGCTGGCAGTGGGCAGCAGTGAAGGTGCTGCTGGCCCCAATGGGCCCTGACAAGAGTGGGACCGTGTTGGGATGGTGGAGCAGGTTAGTGGGCAGTGCCAGGCCAAGGCGGGTGGAAGTGGGGGCCCCGATTGCCCCCCTGGTTGCCCCATAGATCAGCTCTTATCACCAGCCAGGCCTCGGGACCCTACCCATGCACGAATTTTATGCACCAGGCCTCTAGTATATATATAATAGAGTATTACTTGGGTATATGCCTGTGTGGTAGGCTCAGTCCCAAGTAGGGGGGTGCAGGAAGCAGCAGATCAATGTTCTGCTCTCACATCGATGTTTCTGTTTCTCTCCCTCTTCCTTCCTCTTTCTCTCTCTCTAAAAATCAATCTAAAAAATGAACAAACAAAATTGGAACAGACTGATAAATATAGAGAACAGACTGATGGTTGCCAGAGGGACTGGGGACTGGGTAAAAAATGTGAAGGGATTTAGAAGTACAAACTGGTAGTTACAAAATAGTCATGGGAGTGAAAAATACAACATAGGGAATATACTCAATAATATTATAACTATGTATGGTGTCAGGTGGGTACTGAAAATACCAGAACACTTTGTAAAGTATATGATTGTCTAACTACTATACTGTACACAAATAATACAAAATAATATTAAATGTAAATTGTATTTTAAAAATTTTAAAAATGTGTCAGGAAAGAAATGCACACTAACATTTTCCCTAATATCTCTTTTAATATTTTTTAATTTTCCCCTTTAATTATCCAGGGAAACAGTCTACAGAAGTTTTCTCTCTATATTTTGTAAAATTATAAACATGATTTACTAACACATATACTACTTTTATAAACATTATTAAAAGGCAAAGTGATAGGAACTAACTTTTAATAAGGAAGTTCTTTAATGAAGAACTTCAAAAATACTCATGTGCTTATACCTTTCTGATGTCATTAATTATGGATCTGACAGCTGCACCTTTTGGTCCAAGACCACAAATATTGTAATGATAATAATGGTAAAGAGTTATTAAGTATTCATTTCTGCCTTTTCAGTCAAGAATTCATGTCATTGGCTAAATGACCCAGGACTCATCAACCTATATTGGATCTACAAAATGCTATGATTTTGTCATCAGGTCAAAAACTTTTTGACTTAAGTTTTTCTATAACTCATCCTGGTTGTAAGTGATATGTTATCATTCAAGTAACTTTTTTAAAAAATTAATGTTTATTGAGATTACTCCAGATTCATATCTGGTTGTAAGATATAAAATATAGAAGTCCCTGTACATAGTTTCCAGTTTCCCCTAATGTTGATATCCTAAAAACTATAGTATAAAAATATTTACATCAATAAAATCCAGCAATCTTGCTCAGTTTCTCAGTTTTACTTGTATTTACACTTGTGTGTATATATTTAGTTATATACTAATGGCCCGGTGCACAGATTTGTGCATATTGAAAGGAAATTAATTAGAAGGTGGCTGGTAGGGTGGGACTGGGTGAGATGGGCCTGACACGTCCTGGAGCCAACCTCCTGCAGTCCCTCCCTGGCCGGCTGCACCTGGGGTAGCTCCATGGCTCGAAAGGCATCTGCAGAGTGAGTGGGGTCTCTCCAGCAGGTGGTGTCCCTTGGCCTGTGGGGATCGGCTGAAACCAGCTCTCTGACATCCCCCGAGGGGTCCCGGAGTGCGAGAGGGCACTCTGCAAAATTGCTGTTGTACAGGGTGTGGAACGCAAACCCAAGTGTGCAGTAAACCAGATTTGGGGCTGACAGTGCCCCAGGAACAACATAACCCTCGGCCGAAGGTGGAATCGTGCGGCCCGTGAGGAATTGGGCTCCCTCCTCTCTGGTTTTGGGGTGCGTCACCGAGAACCTCCACTGCCAAGTCATTGCAACTGCACAGCTCCTGCGTTGAGCATCTGCCCCCTGGTGGTCAGTGCGCGTCATAGCAACCAGTCAGACAGATGGAAGGATACTTAGCATTTTAGCCTTTTATATATATAGATAAGGTCTGTGCCACCACTTTCAACAGCTCCAACACCATGAGGATCCCTACAGTTGCCCTTTTACCAGTATAACCACACAATTGACATCTACACCCCTCCTCTCTGACCTCTGGTTCTCTGTCCTCCATTCTCAAAATATTGCCATTTCCAGAACATTATATAAATGGAACAATAGATTATGTAACCTTTTGAGATTGTTTTTTTTTTTTTTCACTTGGCAAAACTCCCTGGTGATTTGTTTAAATTGTTAGTCCAGGGGTGGGCAAACTTTTTGACTCGAGGGCCAGAACAAAAGCATGGATGGAGTGTTTGTGTGAACTAATATAAATTCAAAGTAAACATCATTACATAAAAGGGTATGGTCTTTTTTTTTTTTTTTTAGTTTTATTCATTTCAAACGGGCCGGATCTGGCCCGTGGGCCGTAGTTTGCCCACGGCTGTGTTAGTCTGTCAATAGTCTGTTTTTATGGAGGATTGTATTCCATGGTGTGTATGTACTAAAGTTCATTTAACCATTCAACTGTTGAAGGACATTTGCACTGATTCTAGTTTGGGGCTATTACAAATAAAGCTTCTATGAACATCGATATACAGGTTTTTCTGTAAATACAGTTTGCATTACTCTGGGATAAATGCCCAAAGTGAAATTGCTAGATCTTACGGTAAGTGTAGGTTTAGTTGCATAAGAAACTGCCAAACTATTTTTCAGAGTGGCTGTCCCACCAGCAATGGATAAGTGACACAGCTTTCCACTCCTTGGCAGGATTTGGTGTTTGTCACTGTTTTTAATTTTAGCCATTTTGAGAGGTGAATAGCAATATCTGATTGTGGCTTTAATTTGCATTTTCCCTAGCAGCTAGTGATGTTGAACATCTTTCTATGTGTTTATTTATCATGTATATATTGTCTTTGGTGAAATATCTGTTCATATCTTTTCCCCATATGCTAGTTGAAATTTTGCATTTTTATTGTTGGGTTTGAGAGTTGTGTGTATTTTCTAAATAGTAGTCTGTTGCCAGATACACAGCTTGAGAATCTTTTCTCCCAGTCTGTAGCCTGTCTTTTCATCCTCTGCACAGAGGCATTCACAAGCAACACATTTTTACTTTTGATGAGATAAAATTCATTAATTACCTTTTTATGAATCATTCTGTTTATATTTAGTCTAGGAGCTTTTCACCTACGTGTAGATCCTGAAGATCTGCTATTTTTCCCGTGAAAGTTTATAGCTATATATTTTACAGTCTATGGCCTATTTTGAGTAAATTTTTGTATACGGTGTGAGGTTTAAGTTTGCTTGCTAAAGGTGGGTTATTCTTGCTGGTTCTGCCTCCCAATCTGTGTATCCCTTGTTAGAAACAAGAGTCTCAGAGCGGCAGGAGTAGGAGTGCTTCCCCAGGCCACTCAGTTGGGCAGGGCTCTGACTTGCCCCTGCCCCTGCCCCTGGTGGTGCTGGCTTGGTCTGCTGTCACAGGGACTCCCAGTCTGTCCAGAGGAAAAACGGGGCTCAGCAATTTTTGAGGTCCATTTTTATAATTAAAGAAGTTTCCAGTCTTACATCTATGCATTAGATGGTGACTCAGTCCATGAGGGAGAGAGTTCATTTGTTTCATGAAAAAAGCAGTTAGGAAAAGTGTATATTAAATGCATTTAATTATGTATATATTTTATATAAGTATGGGGTTCTTATTTAAACAGTAAGCATAGATCAATTAGATATAAAACATAATTTGAGAGACAGTGTAATAATAACATTAACAATACAAGTCACTTTTATGTATTAGGTGGTGTTATATTCCAAGTACTGAACACTAGGTTATTATATCATATTGCCTCTAATGCTTAAACAATCTTATTAAAGTAGGACTTGTGCTCTTTATTTTATGGTTGAGTAATTTAAAGTTCAAACATTTAATTAGTTCACAGAGCAACATGCAGGTGGTAAATGCAAGAGATATGAGTAGAGTCCAGGCTAATATGAACTTAAGGCTGCTGTTCTTTCCACTAAAAGGCCTAGCCTGCCTATTAGAGATAAAACATATAAGATGCAAAAGAGCACAGATGGAATGGATTTATAATACAGTCATCATAGTCAATGAAAAGTGAGGTCAGTGCCACATGAGCAGTATGTGCAAGAGAGATGATTTTACATGGGCCTGTCTCATGGTCTTTTCAGCTTGTGGTCTCTTAAGGTCAAAGTGAAGGTTGCACTAGCCACCGCTCTAGCCTATGTAAATTTTATGGCATACTTTAAATGCTGTCTACAATGGAGCCTTACATTCACTTTGTCAGAGAGGGAGGGAGGGAGAGAGGGAGGGAGAGAGAGAGGCACTAAGATACAAACAGCCCCAGCAGGTTTGGCTCAGTGGATTGAGTGTAGGCCTGCGGACTGAAGAGTTCCAGGTTCAATTCTAGTCAAGAGCACATGCCCAGGTTGTGGGCTCCATCCCGAGTCGAGGTGGGGGGGTGGGGGGAGGGTGCAGGGAGCAGCTGATCAACTATTGTCTCCCATCATTGATGTTTATATCACTCCCTCTTTCTTCCTCGCTGAAATCAATAAAAATATTTTTTAAAGAAAGAAAGAAACAAACAAATTCTGGCCTCTGTCTTTAAATTCTATAGGAAGGAAGAACCGTTCATGAGAATTTAAAAAGTCCAGAAAATAATCTCTTTAAGTTACTTTGCTTATGTATTAGCAAATGAAAAGTCACATGGCAACATGAGTTATGGTTCAAAGTTTAATTCCTAATAGTTGAGCTTTCTCACTTTTAAAAAAAATCTCCCCTGTTTTCATTGATTTTTAAAGAGAGAAGAAGGAAAATAGAGAAAAACATTGATGTGTGAGAGAAACATCAATCAACTGCCTCCCATATGTGCCCTGACCTGGGATCAAATCCCCAATCTTTTGGTGTGTAGGACGACACTCCAACCAACTGAGCCATCCAGCCAGGGTGAGATTTCTTACTTTTTAATTCAAGAAATCCAAGGAGCAAAATTGTCCTTTCCTTGCTTTAAGAGGCAATGAGTCATTTCTATTCTAAATGTTTATATTCACAAAACCAGTTCTGCTTCAATTAAATAAACAAGCCCACTGACCTTCACAAAGCTGTAATGACACTGTCCATCACCACTGGGGATTAGGAAGTTATTGTCAAAGCTGATTTCCAAGTGATTACTTTCGTGAGTAATGACTGTCCAGGAACATCTGCTGTTCTCAGGAAAATTCTGAGGCCAGTGAGGGGATCTGATTGTACCGTTGTCTGAGTGAAGTATTCCACCACAGCCTTAAAAAGTGTCATGGAAAAAAAGTCATTAATTTGTGAGGAAAAGAACAATTTTGATAAACCAAGACTTTCAGATAAAACACATTTATAAATATGAGATTCAGCTCATCTTTCCTTTTTTATGAGTCACTGGCCTTTGGGGCAGGTATACAAGAACACTCAATGAATGTAAGGTGCATTGAATCCACAGGAAGCGTCAGCTGTTGCTGTTTTGTTACACCCCTATGAACTCAACTGAGAACTCTAATCCTTGTCATAAAGAGGATGGGCTTCTATTCTGTCTTCAAATGATATCAATATGCTTTACTCCTGTGAGGCTATATAACCATTGTGGCTCAGCAATCCCAAATTCTGTATTTTATTACCACTAACACATGAGAATTCAAGTCTATAGTCATTTGTAATTTAACTCTAACACACAGGACTGGAGCAAATGATTTTGAGGATGGGAAAATTATTCCATTAAGCACCATGATTCATTCATATTAAAGCACTGATGGATGAAAATTAATTACATAGATTGACATAAAGGAAAATCTAGAATTATTTTATACTATTGAAATACATACTCACTGGTAAGACATGACAAAAGAAAAAAGTAGGGACTCAAGACAAAATGAAGTCAAATTAAAGAGCATTCCCTGAATCTTCTGCTTTTAAACCCTTGGAAAATCAGTGGTTCATCTAAAACTCCCCTCTGACTTCAACAGTAACCAGTGGTTTAATGAGGGAAAATGTGACTCATTCCATAAAGATCTTCATGATAACTGACTCTCCTGGAAAGAATTGCCCTGTGTGTGTGTGACACTGCAGGCTTTAAAGAAATCCGGATTAAAGTCTCCAATGCAAGTTCTTATATTTTCTGGGAACTTCATATCTTACTAGTATATACACAAAAGTTACATCCTTTGAAATCATATGTATGATTATTTGCCATGTACTACAGGCAGAGCATTCATTCTTAAATCACAAATCTTATCTTGTGATTTTGCTGCTCAGCACTCTTCAATAGCCCCCCCCCACCCACCCCCTTTAAAGGTAATATGGAAGCCCAGGCTCTTCATGAGGTAGACTCTTATCTTCCTGCCATCAGCTCACCACTCATCAGTCCTCCTCCAGGCTCCAAATATATTAAATTACATGTGATTCTGTGGCTATGGAGGTAGAATGGTGAAGTGTTAAGATCAAAGTTTCTGGGCTCCACTGTCTTTATTCAAATCCTGACTCCGGTGATTATTCACTATATGACCTAGGCAAATGCTTAACCCATGTATCCTAGATTTCCGCCTGTGCAAAAGAGAAAAAATATGTATTGGTATTGTGTCTTCCTTGCAGGGCTGCTTCATGAGATGACACGGTTAGAATTTAGTCTTACAGAGAGTAGTTACAAAATTTATACTTGTTGAATTCGTTATTAAATTTTTTAAATAACTCAATGAAAAAAGATAGTAAGTGCAGAGAATGTTTCTTTTACCTAAAGTGTGCATGCTCCATGTAGCATAAAATCCACCATTTTGCACCGAATGGTCTGAATTGAAAATCACCACCAGCTGGTTAGAGCCAGACTGGATTGGACTGGGGCTTGACATTCCACAGTAGTGTCCTATGATGGGCGATCCGGGAGAACCACCATTCCTGACAGTGACAGAGTCCCAAGCACAGGTGCTATGGCTTTCAATGTCAAAGTCACTAAACGTAAGCTGCAGAAGAGAGAAGCAATAAAGAGGCACTCTTATTATTTTATAAGCCAGTTGTGAGTTTATCTACCTAGAGTGGGGTAAGGTCCCCCAAATCATTTTATTTTGTCTTAATTTATACAATTTAATATTAATGTCTCTTATTTAATTCTCCCCTGCCCTCCTCTCTTTTTCCTTATTGAAGTTTCTCTTGGAAATTGTGAGAAGGGATATTTCTCTCCAAACTGGAGCACTAAGGACCTCCTCAGTGCCCTGGGCCGGGATGGCAAGCAGATCAAGAACATGAACACACCGCTCTCCAGGTGCGGAATTATCTCCTATGTAGACTTCTGCAATGCTGGAAAATGAGAGTTCATCTTCCATTAATTGTAAACATATAGATGTCAATGTATATACTCAAATGAGAGAATTTTAGGGAGAAAATGATCTGATTGCAAGATCAAAGCCTAATATTTACTTATTAAAGGAACTCTGTTCCCACACAGGACATGATATTGTAGTTCTAATGGTATTAGTAATTTACTCGTCAGGCATCTGAACTCACAGTGATGGTGTCACCTTGTGGGACTTCCAACAACCAAGCACAGTGGGTCAAGCTGTCATACGAAGCTGGATAGTTGGGGCTTGCGATCACTCCACTCTCACCTGTTTGTATTCCACCGCAGTCTGAAATTAGATTTGTGACATTCTAAATAAGATAGGGAAAAAAATACCTGCAAATCCAAGGCAAAGTAATACTTAAAACTGTCATATTTTATGATTTAAAAATACAATAAATGAATAAATATGTGAAATTGGGTAAAAGCAAAGTAAAACTGGGTTAAAGATTAGAAATACACAGAATGCCATATACAGAATCACATAGTGAAAACAGGCTCAAGTTTAGTATAAAGCAAAAAGAAGATAATCTGTACCATAAGTGGAGAATAATTAGGTGTGTGTCTAACTGAGAGTAAATGTACTAGAGACAAAATAAATAACATTGCCTTTCTGGAAAAAACTAGGCCAGTGGAAAAAATATGATTAGTGCTATAATTAAAGACTTTGTCACCTGTTAATAAACATATATGTCTATAGTAAGCTTTCACAGTACACATTAGCATAGCAATTTGAAGAACAGATACACTTAATAAGCATAGCATGGTATGATGTTTTATACAAATAACACTGCTTCCTGAAGTCTGACTTCTTTATTTTAATTTAATAAAGAAAAATAAACTGACAAGATGGTTGATTGAGTAATCAATCTTACTCCTCCCAATCAACCATTTGATTGTAACAAAAAAGATGTTAGATAAAACCATAACCAAAACCTTTTGATTCATATCCAAACATAATGGAAAGGAAGGGGATCTCCCAAATCTGCAAACAATAAGTGTACTCAAATTCTGAGGGGTAATCTCAAACTGAAGTTGCATTAGTCTGAGAGAATACAGGACCAAGATATGGGCCACAGGGATTGGGGTCTAAGGTTTTGATGACCAGACAGCAAGAGAATACATGGCCTTGCACCTCCACAAAACCAAGGAATGGAGTTGAAAGTTTTGCATCAAGTTGGGAATCTAAAAGAACTGCCATGTTGGTGAAAAGGAGCTAGAAAAACTTTAATGGTCCAAAGAAGCAACAGGAGTCCTGCCTGTATTGGGTGAAATTTTCAGGCATTAAAATGAATGTCACAGATACAAATCCAACACAAAACATTAGCAAATAATATCCAGTAATATGTTTAAAACATACACCATGACCATGTTAGATTTATTTCTGGATTGGGTTTATCCTGGAAATCAAAGAATGGTTTAACAAGAGAAAAAAATCTTTCAATATAATTTATTACATTAACATATTAAAAGGGAAAAAATAGGACCATCTCAATAGATGCAGAATTATTTGATAAAATCTTATATACCCATTCACAGAAAAAAAAAGAGCAAACAACTTTTCATATACTAAGAATTTAAAAAACTTACTTTATTCTGACAAGGAGTATTTATTGAAAACCCAAGAACAACCAATATATTTAACAATGAAATATCATAGGCACTGACATTAGGGTAAAAAAAAAAAAGATGCTATCATCTCTTCCATTCAAAATTATGATAATGGCTTAGCTAATGAAATAATATAAGAAAAAGAAATAAAATATTGGGGCTGAAAATAAAGCACTATTAGTTGCAGAAGATATGATGGTTTACACAGAAAAAAAAACCAAGAAAATTATAGACAAAATACTAAAACTAATGAAAGTATAGCAAGATCTCTGTGCTAAAGATCAATGTAAAAAAATTAAAAATTCCTAGATATCAGCAACAACCAAACAGAAAATGTAATTTAGAATGTCTTATTGACATTGGCAACAAAACCAATAGCAACCTAGAAATAAATCTAACAAAATATATATGTGATCTTTACAGAAACTATTATGAAAATTTTATCTAGTATTTTATTGCCAGAGTTTGAGAGCTTAATCAGAAGTCTTACCTGTAAAGAAATACTCTGCATGGAATCCAGTATGTTCAACACGTTCATTGGTGACAAAGTGTATCCATACCTGAGAATAAGGTATAACCAATGGCACTGTAGATGCTACAGGTCCACAAAGTCTCCATATCAGAGGCCCATCAGCATTACCTGAACAAAATATCACACCAAGTGCCATTATTTATATAGATTTTAACTGAATTCAGTAAGAATCAATAATAACAACATTTCAAGGTATTCATGACACGTTTAAATTATTTAATAGCAGACATTTCAAAAATTTCCTTTCCATCTTTGTCAACTGCAAAAGAAAGAGTCCCTCCAGCAGGGTAAAAATAAAAAAAAAATATATATATTTTTTGGTAGAGACCTCTTTCTCTAATATAGATGCCATATTATTCTAATTTATATTTTCATAATTATTTTAGCATATCTAAACAGAGATGGAACTAGATGGAATGTTTTACTGCTTTCATTTTTTTCTAGGTGAAGTCAAGGATCCCTCTTTTTTAGGGAGTAAGAAATATAAAACAACAGTGACAAAATACGTGATCAAGATAAAAGTGATAGAATTCCAAAATGGCGGCTGGTTAAGTGGAAGCTACACTGACACTCTCCCAGGTCCAAACTGGAATTACAACTAAAATACAGAAAAACCATCCTGAATAGTCACCTGAAGACTGGCTGGAGAGAACCTGACAACCAAGGACAGAAAGTGGAGACTGCATAGAGACGGTCCTAGAAGAAGCGGGCAGGGGATCTTTTGAGAGAAGTGCCCAGGGAACTGGCTCAACCAAGCAGGTGGGGAGCCCAGAGAGAGTGAAGACCCGTGAGCAAGTCAACCAAGCAGGTGGGGAGCCCAGAGAGAGTGAAGACCTGTGAGCAAGTGCCTTTATTGGGGGTCAGGGTGGAGAATGCAACAAAAGGTGTGAGGGATTTCCCTGGTGCATTTGAATGTCACCAGACCATAGTCAGGGAGGGCAAGAAGGGGAGCTTGTGGCAGGGACCGGCCTTATCACGCTGGTTCACCTGGTCACCTAGGCGGGCTGCTCACAGCCTGTTTGTGAGGATGTTGAGGCATCAGGAAAATATGAAGTTTTTAAATTTGCTATAAGTTTTTGTATAAAGTTCTGATGTGAACACAGTTTAAATTTCTCTTGGCTAAATACCTAGAAGTGTGATCACTGTGTTATATAGTAAAGTATTTTTAATTTTATAGGAAATGTTTTCTAAAGTGGATGCACCATTTCATTATTATCGGCAATGTATGAATATTCAGGTTGCTCTGTGTTCTCACTAGCCTTTGGTATTGTTGGTATGTGTGTGTGTTTAAATTTTAACTTTCTAATGTCTTATTGTGATTTTAACTTGCATTTATCTAATGACTAATGGGGTTGAGCTTTTTTTCCTTTGCTGTTTGTATTTCTTCTTTGATAAAAAATATCAATTCAATTATTTCACCCAGTATTTTATTTGTTTTCTTATTGAGTTTGATATAATTAGCAAATATCTTCTCCTTATCCTTTTATCTTCTTAGTATAATTCATAGAGCAAAAGTTTTGGTTTTGATGAAGTCCAATTTTTTAAAATGATTTTAGTGTTGTTATTAAGAACACATTGCCTAACCAAGATTACAAAGAATTTTTCTTCTGGAAGTTTTGTAGTTTTAGATTTACATTTCAATTTATGATACATCTTAAGTGTTGTATATAATGTGAGGTATGGGTTGAAGTTCTCTCTCTTTCTCTTTCTGCATATAGAGGTCTATTTGCTCTAGCACATTATTTGAAAAGGAGATTTTCCCCCATTGAATTGCCTTTGTGCTTTTGTCCAAATTCAAATGTCCTTATTTTTGTAGGTGAATCTGTGTTATTCTGTTATATTGAACTGTATATCTAGACTTTTGCCAATACTATATTGTTTTTACAACATAGCTTTACTGTTTTTATTCCTATAGATTTACAGTAAGTTTTGAAATAAATTAGTATATGTTCTCTAATTTTGTGCTTTTTAAAAGTTGTTTTGGCTAGTCTAGTTGTATTTCCATATAAATTTTTGAATTAGTTTGTAGATATCCCAAATTGCCTGAGATTTTGATTGTGATTATACTAAATCTAGAAATCAATGTGGTGAATGTTTCATGTGCCCTTGAGAAGAATGTGTATTTGGTTGTGATTTGGTGAAGCATTTTATAAAATGTCAATTAGGTCATGTTGCTTGATAGTGTTACTAAAGTCTCCTATAGCCTTAAAATAAATAAATAAATAAGGTAAGTACCTAATATTTCAATGATTTCTTCACTGAATTTAATAAACTAAAATAAAAGGTATTAGTACTCAGACCAAGAACTATCACATTGGAGCTGAATATTTTATGAAGATTACTTTTCACAGAAATGTAATTAACATTTATAGTGCACCTGCAGCACTCACACTGATCTGCTCTCTGTTTTTTGAGTCAAAAAACATCACTGATCTTATAAGTCAACAAAAGATAGTATTTTCACTGTCTGTAAACTGGGGGAGTAGAGAGATTGCATTTAACTGCTTTATGTGATTCTATGAGCCAGTGGCTTTGAGCCAGGTGGCAGTGGTGAGGGTTTACCAGAATTACATGGAGAACATTCTCAAACTACAACATCCATTTCTCTCATAAGCCTCCTCTAGATTTGTCTATCTTGGGAAGCCCAGATGGTTCTCCTGCTGAAGTAGTTGGACTATGACCATAGACTTTATCTAATTCTCCTTCTAGAAAATGCTATCTTCCATGTTCTCAAACCCACCACTGATTCCTCAAGTTGCCCCCAGAACATTGCCACCAGCAAACTACATTAGTTCTTGCTGCTTTCAGCCTATTTTTCTTTACATTTTGCAATAACATGGAACTTGGTGAATCTTGGACAAAATAGATGGTCTACAATGTTACTTTCCTTCTCTATTTGTTGTTTGTTTGTTTGTTTTTTAACCCAGAAAAGAATATCAATGGATAATGTATGCCTTGACTATGGGAAAGAACTAAAATGTATTCATGTTTCATGAATGAAGATATTTAAACATCCTTAAGAGAATTATGGTTTACCAAGTACACCTCAAGCCTTTTCTATCCTGAAATCAAAGACAAACTTGACCGCTCTGGGGATGATTCCTCAAATGACTTCCAGGTGCTTCTCCATCTGGTGTATTTTGAAACTTCTTTTGACTTCTAAGGCCTAAGTAGACTTCCACAGCTGCTTTTACGAATCCTTTAAGTTCAGTAAACCACTGATACTGACAATTTTATGCTCCAGTCTCTGAGAAAAGAAATCTGGAGTCCTGGGTTACAGTGAAGGGGCCACCTGAACGCATTAAGAGAGCAAAGACAAACCAGAATCTCTCATCAGTTGAACCACACGGTCTGGTTATGAACACGGATTCATATCTCTCACTGCTCATAGGGCACGTGTTCCTCCGCTGGGCACACACTGAATTATGGCTCTGCTGACCAACACTCTTTTGGACCCTATGTGCGTATATTTCAGCCATCCGGTTCCTCTCATCCTAGGTGGTCTCCAGGCATAAGAAGAAGACTGTGGATAAATAGAAGAACATGATCCAATTGGACTCACCCACTCGGAACTCTAGGACATCAAACTGACAGTCTTGGTGACTTTCTAGGTAAAAACTCTCAAAATGAATGTAAATGGATGAATTTCCCTGAGTTGGATTGCTGAGAGTCCATTCACAGTTCAGGTTTCTTGAATAATTGCTGACTCCATTATAGCCAGGAGAAGTAAAGTTTCCTTCCAGGGAGTTGGTAAGGGCCCCACCACACACTAAAGACACAAAAGGCAACAGAGAAAATAGTAAAACTCATGCCACAAAAGAAGACACAAACAATATAGGAATGATCAGTAACAATAGCAGCAACATTTTTACTTTTTTTTTTCTAGGTGAAGTCAAGGCTGTGGGTAAATGGCTGGCTCATGCATGCAAACTATGGAAGAAGTTTCTGTGGGTTTAGAACAAAATATTTGCAAAAATGAGCAGTTTCTTTATTTTCCTGTAGGTGAAGAATAAGTGGGTAGGGTTTGGCACTGCATCAATATCTCCTAATTTGGGTGCTCATTAATATTTAATTTAGAGGAATATTTAAATATAACAGTGGTCCCAATGGCTTCTAATTAGCAATTCTCCACTTGATCCAATAATTTAATTGGATCAAACAGATCATATAACATTACAGTGCCAATAAATTGACCCTTTAAATAGGAAATAGAGGCTTCATATGTCAATAACTTAAAGTCTTTTAATATGTAGTTCAAATTTTCCTAAATTTAAAACCTCTTAGATAATAACATAAATCCAGAGAGTAGGAGGATATTTAGAATAGAAAAGCCATACCCTGCTTAATTTTCAAATACTCTACGTCAAATGTGAACTCCTCATTCATTTACGCTGGAAATGTGTATAAGGATGGATTACTAAGAAACAGTAAACTATCTCTGTCTTAAATTAATGTAGATACTTTCTGGAAGGGAATTACCTTCTATCTAAGAGGAAGATGGTCTCCTAGCACAAAAGAATGACAGAGGACTGCGGGACTGAAAACCAGCTATAATCATGGAATTGAACTAGTACCTCTTCTAACAGCATTTTTTAAAGTTTTAATTCACAATGGCAGTCTTCTTTCCAAAACCAAAGGAATTTTTATTTTTAAATTCTTATCCATCATGGGTTTTCTATCTGGTTATGCATGTCTGTCTATGTAGAAGATCCTTGCTGTAACTTTAATCACTGAAGTTGAAGTAGATGGCTCTGCTGCTGTGGGCAGTAGCTGCGGGGACATCTGCAAGCATATGTATTTAGAACACCCTGTATTACCTGCATCTTCACTGGATGTGTAGGAAGCACTGAAGCCTCCATATGGCCTGGACCCATCGGTGAAATAAATGACTTTCATTGTATTTCCTGAAGATTTGATCTCATCACTTATATTCACACTGCTACATAGCTTCCCGAGCACGGGTGAGTTACTTCTAATGCCATTGAACACCTGTTAGAAAAACAGTTTAACCTTTAGACACACAGTCCATCTTACTGAGTACTTTTTAGGAGGTTATATTTCCAGCCCAGACACACTTCCTTCTAAGGAAACTCTGTGCTAAAATGAATGAACAATTCGGGCTCCTAGCCCAGTGCCACAAACCACTATGTCACTCAGAGCACATTTTGTGGCCTCAGGGTCATTTCACTAAATGAAAATACAGCAGCAATGCCCTCCTGCCATGTGGTGACAAATGAAAAACTGCTGTTCTCTTTGCAACAGGAAACTGTGCTCTAAATGTAAAGTAGATATGCCAACATGCTTACATCTCAGTTCATAGAGTTCACTGCTGGGCAGTTTTTCATAACAATGCACCAGGACCTTTGATATTTAGGATGAAGGGTGAAATGTTTGTCTCTGATGATGTAAAGAATGAAATCAAATTTTTTAAATGCCTTGAAAAGTAATTTAAAACGTCAATCTCATTATCAATTTTTCTTTCCTAATTACTAATGGATTCAAGCTTCCATTCTCTTACTAATTAGAATTTTAAAAAGTTGATTAGAGTATCGGTGACTCCAACATATTAAACAAAAACTCTAGTTATGCACATCTACACTAATAAAAGAGAAACATGCAAATTGGTGTCACTCCACTACCCTTCCCATTGGCTAATCAGGGCGATATGCAAATTAACTGCCAGCCAAGATGGCAGCCGGCAGCCAGGCAGCTTGAAGTGAACATGAGGCTTGCTTGCTTCAGTGACGGAGGACTCCAACGTTCCCCGCCTGCTGCTGCTGGCCTCTGAGCTTGCAGTTTGAAACATTGTTACAAATATAGAAGCTAAACAAAACCCCAGAAACCTGCTTTCAGCCAGCCGGGATCTCAGAGCTGGAGTTGAAACAGTGTTTCGATTATAGAACCCAAACAAACCAGATACCTGCTTTCAGCAGCCGAGGCCTCAGAGCTGGAGCCAAGCCTCAGAGCTAAAGCTGGCCCAGAATAAAAAAAAAAAGAAAAAAAGGAGCGGTTGAGAGCTTCAGTCAC
>NW_005370572.1:8064-29164 GCF_000412655.1 Myotis brandtii | reverse complement strand
CCCACCAATCCGCCCTGCTCTGTGCATGACAGGGGGCGGTGCCCCAACTCTCCAATCAGCCCTGCTCTGAGCCCGACCAGGGGCACCT
Organism: Myotis brandtii; assembly: GCF_000412655.1. Taxonomy (NCBI): domain Eukaryota; kingdom Metazoa; phylum Chordata; class Mammalia; order Chiroptera; family Vespertilionidae; genus Myotis; species Myotis brandtii. The sequence continues at coordinate 29,076 of NW_005370572.1, read as the reverse complement.
AGGGATATCTGCCAAGGGGTCCCAGACTGCGAGAGGGCACAGGCCGGGCTGGGGGCCCCCCCCCCCCCCCCCCAGTGCACAAATTTTTGTGCACCAGGCCTCTAGTGTTTATAATAATTGGCAAAGTATGATTTGGCATTCCTGGTTTTTACAGTTCAAGGACAATCCAGAAGTAACTACACAATAATTGAATGAGTGATTGTTTGACATTCCTTTTTTCTTTTTTTTAGAAAGGATTTGAATGGCTCACAATTAGAAATAATGTGCCAGAAAATGACACTAAGAGCTATGGAGAAAGAGAATGTACTCCATCACAAAAATATAAGCTTTTTTATTTACTATAATTGATTATTAAATTTAGCTCCTTTCTTTTCTTCCTCTCTCCCAAGCCCCTCTCTCCCTCCCCGTTTCTTTCTTCTTTTTTTTTCTTTTCTCTTTGAGAAGTTCTCAAATAAATGAAGGGTGAGCAAAGGGAAGCCACATCCTCTTGTTTTGAGTAGAGTGAAGAGCAAACAAAACAAACCTCGAATCTATAAAAATATACTGCAAAGGAAAGGAATGTGGACATCAGATTAAAAATTCAGAAATTAATTCCGAAGGTGTTTCTTTGTTGGAGTTTTAACCTCCCCAGGAGAAATGACCTATAGATATGACAGCTGTAGTTTCCTCTAATTAAATAGCCATCTCCCCACTTGTCACACAAATGTACAACCCCAGTCATGCACACAGAGGTTCCCATTAGGCATTTGGTACTTCATTATTAAATAGAAATGAACAGCCAAGGTTACCAGACATTTAGGGAAACATGGCAAAAGCAGAGACTAATATATGTAAATAGGAAACAGGAACTTAAGAGAAATTGACCACAAAAAGAGAAAAATACTTCAAAATTATGATTAATATATTCTTATATTAATATTAATATATTGAACACGTGATATTTTAAAATATGTAATATATTCAAATATGTGATATATTCAAAGACTAAAGATAAAGTAAGCACAATTCTAGGTATACACATTCTTAAACCTTTGTCACTCAGCTCCACTTCCTTAAGAAGCTACAAGAGCATATGCCTCACTAAAGGGAGAAACTTAATCAAAAAAGGGAAATGCACATGTCATTCAGCCAGGCCTCCAGCCCAGATACAACCCCAGTCATGCACACAGAGGTTCCCATTAGGCGTTTGGTACTTCAGCCAGGCCTCCAGCCCGGGAGAGAAAGGAAGGAACTTGGACATTTGGTGAAGGGAAATCCCAACATGACAGCTGGCATCAGGCTTGTAGAACAAGGCTCAAGGAGGGCTATTGCTAGGATATTGCTTACTTTATTGTATAAGGTGGGGGCATATGTCTGGAGTGGAAAATGTGTGGAAGAATTAGTGATAGATACATAGAAAACCAAGAAATGAACAAAGCAAATGCTATCATAGTACACTACCTGGCTTCATTGCTAATGGTATTTACATAATCATAATAATCCAGGGGTCCTCAAACTTTTTAAACAGGGGGCCAGTTCACTGTCCCTCAGACCGTTGGAGGGCCAGACTATAGTTTAAAAAAAAACTATGAACAAATTCCTATGCACACTAAACCCCACAACACAGCGGGGCGAGGCCTCCATCAAGTTCGGACGCCAGGATTTGAGACACGAGTCATCAGGGTGTCTCTAGAGGCACAGACGGCCAACGAGTTCCAGGAACTCGCTCCTACATTGTATTTGTCTGGTCAGGAAACACAGTTCCCCGATCCTTTTGTAAAAGAACAACAGATTGCTAACCCGAGAGAGCTGCTGGGTTTGGGGGTTGCTTGGTTTGTCCCAATGTCCTCAGGGCAGCAGACAATCTGGGTGCATCAATGTGTGGGTGTCCCCGGAGCTGCACGAGGCTGGTAAGACGGGCCATCTCCTCCTCGTCCCCACGAGGCAGCCACGCGTGGCCTCTGATATCTGAGCTCCGTGCCCCCGCCTCTCATCAAGGTGAGTTGGTGGCCCAGAGTGTGAACTCCCGGAGGACAAGACTCACCAGCCTTTGCCACCTCTGCAGGGGTGCAGCCTACTCCTTGGGGCCCACAGGTGGGCCTGTTACCCGGGCTGAGCCTCTGCCCGCCTGGGTGCTGTGGTCCCAGGGCCTGTGGTAAGGAGATCATGGCCCCCAAAGATACCAGGTCACAATCCTTGGAGCCCGTGAAGGTGACCTTCAATGGCAAAGACTTTGCAGATGTGATTAAGTTAATGGCCCTCACATGGGACCCCGAGCACCATCCTGAGTGTCCCTTGACCAGGGCAGCGAAGGGAGATGGCACAGCGTGCGCAGAGGAGAAGGAGGCGTGACCACAGAGACAGGTGCAGTCACAGCCAAAGCTCACCTGGGACCACCAGCGGCTGGGAGAGGCAGGAGGCTCCCTCCCCTGAAGCCTTCAGGGGGAGCCCGGCCCTGCCAACACCTGGATTTTGGACTTCCGGCCTCCAGGAGAGAATACATTTCTGGTTGTCATAAGCCACCCAGTTGTCATCATTTGTCACATCCGTCACAAGAAACTTCAAGGTCGAAGCTCTGGGCCCGTCAGGGGCCCGCCTGGAAGGAGACACGGAAGCCAGACATGAGAAGGGTCTGGCCGTGACCCCCAGGCCAGCGCCCTGGGGCCACCTCGCATCAGGCAGGGTGCTCTTCTCGGGCGCCTGAGCCAGGCAGTCCTTGTTAGGACTCTGTCACAAAGGAGCCTCGATTCATAGTCAGGTCAGGTCGCGCAGAGAGGGTGCGATGCGAGAGACCAGGGCCACCCGGAGACGAGCACATTGCTGCCTGGGCGACGGCGCCGCACAGCCTCCATCTGCCCCAAGATGTTGTGGTGGGGCGGGGGGTGGGGGCGGGAGGGGGTTCTTAGCATATTCAATGAACTGAAAAGAGGCCAGTGAGCAAAAGGGGAAGGGAGTGTGAGATAAGGTGCAGAGGTTGGAAAGGAAGGGGCAAAAGTAATGTAGGGCCAGTGGTCTATTATAAGGATTTGGGATTTTCCATTAGAAGATTTTCAATGAAAGCAACATGATATGATTTACATTTAAACCTATCACCCTGGCTGCTGTGTTGAGAATGCAGGGAGACAGGGTGGAAGTTATTAAAATAAATCTAAGTGAGTGGTGATAGTAATAATAATGGATATGATGAAAAGTAGTTAGATTCTGGATCTTTTAAAAACATACAGCCAATGGTACTTGCTTATGGATGTAACATAAGGTGTGAGAGAAAGGTATCAAAAACAGACATCAAGGTTTTTGACCTGAGCAATCAGGAGTTTGGAATTATTATTTACTGAGATAACAAAGCCTGAAGAAAGGACAAGTTGGGTAGGAAAATATACTTATATTAATCTACAATCCATACAGTATATGCATATAGATCTGTCATTTCACAATTAATAATCTCCTTTCACACTCATGGATCTTACTTTTGTTTTTTGCTAAGGGAAGGTAAAAAAATTTGAGGCTATATTTCAAAGCATTTGAGCTACATGGAGGACAAGCAGCCATGGCCCCTCAAAGGGGTCACTCAGTACTTCTGGCATAGAACGGTGTTATACAGAAATACTCACCTGCTTAAAACTTGTGGTGGTGGGTTGTTCTGTGACCAGTTCCATTCAGCCATGTGTTACCTATAGGCTTAATTTCTCTGTTTACTCCATTTTGCCATTTGCTCTTAGATTTTATCCTACCAATGGCCCTGATGTATGTTGTGATAACTAATAGCCTCTTAAAACAGCTTTTACAAATATTGTGGCAGTTTATTGAGATTTTGTCCTGTCTAAAATACTGAGAGTTTGTCTGAGATACAGTTGTACAACGGGAATATTCCTGACCTAGTTTCCCGACTATGATTTATGAGACAATGAACTCCTTAACTAACGGAATATAATATCCCTGACTGCACGGGACACTTACTGTCACACGCTCGCTGTTGCAGAACTGATGAGCTTCCAGCCTCAGGTTGTTAAAAGTTAGTGTGACCTGCCTTCCTTCCTGCACAGTGATTCTCCACTCACAGATCCGGCCGTGAGGATTTGGGTTAGGGTAGTTGGGAGAAGTAAATGTTCCAGTAGGGCCCTGTAGATCTCCACCACATTCTGAAGGAGGAAGAAAAAAGGATTTCCAATGAAACCAAATCGACCCTTTCTATAAAGAATGTCCTCAAAATTAAAGTGGTTTCTTTTTCCATTCTCATATTTGACAAAATTATTGCCCTATTTATGTGGATTCTGAGAAAGAAGATACCTACTAAGAAGAGCTCTTGGTGGCTAACTGGGCTCAAATATAAAAAAACAAAGCCTAGCAGCCACTTCTACACGGGGAACTCTTATGAAAACTGCACTTCGGGGAGAAGCTCGCACTGAATTGTCGACCTGCACTGTGTTCCCACCATCTGAGCCAGCCCTTATAAAGGAGTTCCTAGAATCCTATTTCAACCAATAGGACTGAGGCTTTCCCCATCCAATCGTAGCTGCCCAGTTCTATCTCCATCAGGTTCTTCACCAACCAATCAGAGCAGCTCCATTCTGACCAATCAAACTGTGAAGATTTGGAGTCCTCATTTGCATGAGGATGGGCCAATCAGGGACTGGGAGTGGGGACTTCTGTTTATTTAAATCAGCTTCTCTCCCCTCTAGGACCATAGTTTCCCTTTTTATCTAAGAGTGAGTTTCCCTGGCTGGAGCTGAAACACCAAAGATGTCGCACCAGTGCAGAATGGAGCAGACCAGCACAGGGTGGAGAAGTCCAGCCAGTTGCAGAGCAGAGCTGTCTCCCTGGAGAGGGGCCTGGCCCCAGGGCTGCCTAATCCGGAGCTGCCTCACAGCCATGCTGTTTTCACACTGTGCTGTATCACAATTGAGCTGTTTTGCACTCAATAAAGTTTCCTCTTCACTGCACCCAAATTGGGGATTCCTGCTGGCATTAAATTGGCACCAACGACCACCAATGACATAACTATATGTATGCAAGGACTTAGACAAAACATTTGTATTCATTTCCTATTAATATTTAACCTTTGTTTCCATGGATGATAGTTCACAGCATTTTATCATCATGGCCCAAGAAATATAAGACCAATAAATGTAGTAATCTTAGAGTCAGGAAAATCAGCGGGCTAAAGTACTTATCCTCTTTGTTTTCTTTCCAGACAAGATCTTTATTTTACTTGAGTTTGTCAGGGAATTTGGAATGCAAATTCTGAGTAGGACTAATGGGCTGACTTCCTTAAAATGAATGTAGTACAACTCCCGTCCCCTTATATCTCTCCTAGTTCTGTTCCCTTCTTTTGTAGCATTGACCACAGGTGTGGTTTTCAATTATCAGTGTGACTGATTGACATCTGCCTCTCTACTAAGCTGTAAGGTCCAAGAAGACAGGAGTCGGGTATTTTAGTTTTGTTTTTTTGTGGGGTGTTTTGTCCAATTGCTATAACATCTGTGCCCAGCATAATGTCTATCCCGTGTAGGTGCTCAATAATATACATATTTACATAAATCCATGAACTTACCTTCCAGACTGGATTCAAACCGCAGTCTGAATCCTGGGGCAGTAAGAGAGTCATCTGTGACAAACCGGACCAAAGCAACATTGCTAGAAGTGTCCACGCTGTCAGGAATGATGTTTCCACAGTATCTGCCCAGTAAATTTCCTGTGAGAGTCAAATAAGTAAGTATGTATATGTCCAGGTAATTGATTTTATTTAAACTCTACTGGAGGTGTTCTGCACATATGAAGAAAGTAATTAAAGATAAGACCCTGTCCGTGAAGAAATGATAACCTCTGTCAAGAGAAGCAGGACAAATATGAATAAAAATAAATATATTCAAATATATGATGTGTAAGATAAAGGGCAACCAGTCATGGCAACGGCATCTCAGCACAATGAGGAAGGCTAGCTCATTTGTTTAAAGAAATGGTCGGAATAAATAGAGTGCATGTGTTCATCTCATATTATTTTCAGGCTACATTACCCTTTCTTCTCCTTACGCCACATAATGTCCCTCAAATAACTACATATGGCCCTGGAAGAATATGCTCTCTCCGTGGTCTCCAGGGTGAGCTATAGGATGACACGTGCGGCTCAGGACACCCATTGTTTATGGGTGTGTGGAGGGAGAGAAAGGTTGGCACTTCCCACATCTGATTGAGCTGCACTTCTTTGCCAAGAACAGACATAGTTTTGCCTTTCTTGGAAGTGAGGAATCTTTAGAGGCTGAGTGAGTACATGTGAAAATAAACACCCCCAAAGATAGCAGGCGTATTTTACTGACCAGAGGTATGGTTTTCCCAGATCTCAACAAAGTCTTTTTCACAGCCAGAGGAATTCTGAAGGTTAAAGTCTTCAAAATGGATGGTGAGATAGTGTCCTGAGGGACCCCTGAGATGCCACTCACATAATAAATCGTCTGAATATGCAAGTGTTGGGTATCCGATGCTTTGGATGACACCACTTTGCCCTGTCAATGTTCCCCCACACCGGGCTGCAAAAAAAAGAGCGATATTCTATTATAGATTTTTTACAATTTCACCAGCACATTTGAAAACTTTTATATGCCAAGTGAACATGAACTGAAGTTTCAAAAATTGTGAAAATGCTTGGTTAGTGCTCCCTTACTATTGGAAATCTACTATTGATGTACAGAGAAATGAAAGCACAAGTTCAATCCAATAATGGGAAATGAAAGACTGAAAGATTTGAAGGACATATTCTGTAATATCTCTTTAATTCTTGGGGTGCCATGTAAAATCTATCAGTTGCAATAACATTTCATTTCAAGAACCAACTGATAGATTGATAGGGCCTGCCCAGTATCCTGTGTTGGATTCTGAAGACTGAGTCCAACTTCAGCTGGGAAGGGTGCTGTGGTTCCTTTGTGATGCTGACCATTTCTAGTTTAACTATCAAATACACATTTTACTGCAGTAGCTTGTAGCTCAAGGCCTGAAAATTACTATTCGATTATTTTTCATTAGTCAGGTGTGATAGATTGAGTTATATATAATTTGCATCAGCTATGAAACAACCTATGGTATAGGTTAAATGTTATTACAACTGGGCTTTCCAAGTGTTGTATGCATCAAATATGTTTGGTTAATGTCCAGGACATATTATAGTGAATTTTTTAGGTAAGGAAATCAAAACACTGAAGAACTCTTTGCTTTTTGTCTACTGACTGATTTGGCACTAGAGGCTTAGGGGGGAAATCGACTCAATGATCTGTTAATGATGAGGAGTTCAAAATCACTATTTTAAATATAGTTAACATTTACTAAAGAGTTTTGCTATTTAAAATAATAAATATTTCATAATAATAGGAAGAAACAAGAATTTGATTTGACTAATGTGTTTTTCATAAACAAGTTAGAACAAAATACAAAATATTCAAATTTATAAAAGTGTTTTAAAATGGAAATCAAAGTAAAAATTAATGACTTTGCAGTTTTAAACATTTATATTCCTTACTTATTTCTATCATTAAAATTAGGCAGATGGAAAGACTTCTTTTATAATTGTGTGTGTGTTTTGTTTTAATGTATTTATTCTATCCCTACTTTCTTACTGAATATAAAAAGTGTTACCTATAGAATACTTGGCCTTGAATCCCACACGAGTGGAGTCGTTGTCAGACCGGAATCTCAAATATATCACCTCTCCTGAGGACAACTGACTTCTGGGCAAAGAGGTACCACACAACTTGGAAATTATTGGTGCATTTGAATCAGCTCCATCTCGCAACTCAAGATAATTGGATGTACAGCTAAAGTGAAAGAAAATTCTGTTTAATATATGAAGACAATTGCTTTGACATATTTTGCTAGAAAAAGATTTCACTTACTTTTTCCAAGGGCATTATTAAGTTAGCTTTTCTGGAGCAGAAGACACTGCACCAGAGTCAATTTAAGTGTCATTTCACTTCAAAATACTCTATAATATTCTTCCTAACCATGACACACAGTTTAGTTAGAAGGTAAAAAAGGGGGTGGGGGTTTACATGTACCACACTGAAGAATATTCATTTTCCTCCCATATTCTGCATTAGTTTTATTTATAAGTTTAAAAGTCATTGTCAAATTACCCCCTAGGAATTTAAAAAACACTCAAGTATTTTATTTCACATGATGATTCAACGCATTTCATATGACAAAGATGAACTCTCTCTTGACAGCTCTGTGACCGGGCTAATGGACAGTCTGAGCTGGAATTTTCTATGTCCATAAAAGGGATCAAGTATTTACCCAGTTTTTCTTGAGTCAATCAGCCAATTAATGCTCACTGAGTGGGAGAGTGGCCTTGATAAGGTGCCCATACATGGCAAACAAGAGCTCTTGTAACTAAGATTTGTACCAGACACATATTCATGCAAATGTATGCACACTTTTGTTAAATGAGAAAAAATACAGATTTTTTTTTCTTTTTGCCTATTCCCTTTGTATTCCACATAGTAAGACTTACTTTCTGGTGTGTTATCTTTCAGAATTCTTATTAAATAGAAATTAGAAATTGTACTGTACTTGCTTTAGTCCTGTCTCTGAAACAGGTGACCTCTGATGTCACATAATACAAATTTCCATTTGTTAAACAGATATTTTATCATTTATGACACTCAGTGTGAGGCTGGGCAAATAAATCCTCATCTAGCAGAGACACTACACTTTTCCTGTGAGAGGAAGAGCAGATCACATAAATCTCAAACAGCCATCCTCAATGTCTTTTGGAGGATGTGCATGGGGTCACGAGGGACAATATCTGTAAACGATCTGCTCAGCTGACGGGAGAGTGTCTGGCAGGCAACGTTTTCAGCCTGGAGGCCTTACGCATTTCCCTTTTGCATCCCTAGATTATCTATGCAGTACATGTTGCTGAGAAATGAAGAAGAAAATTGTACTGAGACATAACAGCTAACAAAACAAAACAAAACAAACAGCTCTGGCAAGGAGAAAAATTAAATGTAGGTGACCTACTTGGGTGTTACTTCAATATTGAATTGATCTTCAAACTGTAGCCTTATGAGCTTTCCAGGAGGAGCAGCTATGAGCCAAATGCAATCAGCGTGCTGCGGATAATTGTCCGGGTGGTTGGGCGAGGTCACGTAGCCAACAGAATCCACATCATGGATGTAGATATTACCCCCGCAGGCTGTCAGGAAACACAGTTAAATCAATCTACACTCTGGAGAAAGAGCATGGAATCAACTGCCACGATCATTAAAAAAAAAAAAAAGCTCTTTATCTGTATTTCCAATCTCAATTTTCTTTCATCTGAAATTATTCTTATTTACTTTTTAAGCAAATAAATTCTGAATTTGCTATCAAGGAAGCTAACAAGTATGCCACTTTTTAATTTTCCAAACCATTTATTCTCTCTGGAAGTTGCATTTTTCCTTAAAGTCAACACAATGATATGGCACACAGGGCAAGCAGCAGGACATCTTGGGAGCAGTACCATAGACCACCACTTAATAAGCATGTGAATGCACTAGTGCTAATAACTGCCCACTGGCTGTTCAGTTCAGTAGAATGATGCAGTGCTGTGATCTTAATGTGTTTAAAAGACTTAGCAGGTATAGTAGTATATTTACACAACTCTGCGGGCAATCACTCATTATGTTTCTTCAGGTTTTAGATGCATTTTTTCAAGAAGAAAAACGAGCTTTTAAACTTTTCTAGAAGACCAAAGTATTATGTAAAAAATACTTTCATTTTATCAACAAATATGTTGGGCACTCTTAGCAAACAAACCAAGCAATAAACTGGCTAACCTGGGTACTAACCATACCAATGAAATGAACCTGTCCAATACCTTAGCCTCACAGATACCAGATCTACTAAATCCTATTGATATTTATTTCCACTCTCATTAAGCCACATCTGGTCATTTCCTGAATTTTGTCATTACCCAGAACTCCTTCATCTCTGAAGATGTAAATTTCTTTGCCGTAAACTCCCTCGCTTCTGGTGTTTCTTTCAGAATTCTTACAAAATCTCAATTTTATGGTTGTATTCTATTGAAATCATTCATTGAAATTGCTGCCACTACAATTGCATGTTCTCCAATCTCAACACGGTGAAGCAGTCCTCCCATGTTTTATGTAAATTACAACAGTTATTTAAAGCTTGACTGTACTATCCCTTCATTCTCGCCATTTCCTTTCTAGTCTCAGCCCCTGACTAGAAGGTCTCCTTCAGCAAGAAAGCAGGAGTCAGATGAGACGGCTCTCCATTTGCAATCCTTTCGTTTGTTACCATCCTTAATAAATTCATTCGTTTCTCCACCCACCTTTACTTCCCCTTGCACACTGCCTTCCTGTATATCTGGGTTGGGCTCTCATTCCTCAGGGACCTTGCCCTATTCAATCCCTCCACTTATGCTTTTAATCTGTCTCTCTCCTCCTTGCTCCTTTGATCTTTCCATATATCACAAGCTCAAGTAATTTACAGTCACTTTACTTCCTCACCACCTTCTTTTTTATCTTCTTCACCCTCCCTTCACTTTTCAACCCTATGAAAGCACTTTTGTCCTGGTCCACACTCGCCTCACAGTTGTGTACCCAAAGGTCTTTTTAAGCCTTCATTCTGTATCCACAGCATTTAACATGTTTGGCCACATCTTCCCTTTTTATATTTTTGTCTCTTAGCTTCCTGGACACTAAGCTCTTCTCTCCTTGTTTTATCCCTCTCATCATTCCTCCTTGAGTGCCTTTTATTAGGCCTTTCCTGGCATTGCTGGAGATCCCCAGGAATCCCTCTGTAGGCCCTTCATCTTCTCAATCTAAATACTTTTCTGATTGTCATTCATCCTCATGACTTAAACTACAACCAGCCTGCTAATGGTTCAGGTATTTCTAAATTCAATCCAGATCCCTGTTCCCATCTTTACACCCCTGTTCCAACAGCCTATTGGACATCTCCAATGAATGTGTTTCAGAGATTTCACACTGACCATGTCCTAAATGGACCTTATTATCTACTCACCATCTATTCTAGAGGTCCATATGAGTAAATGACAGCATCATCGTCCCTTCTAATTAAGTCCATCTTTGTTACCTTATTTTTTTCCTTAATACTTTTTACCGTATGACATACTGTATATTTTATGTTATATGTGTTTTAACACTAAAATTAAGTTCCTGAAGACATATATTTTATTTGTTTATTGCTATATCTCCAGGAGCTAGTATAGTGTCTGTCACATGGCAAGTTCTTAATGTTTGTGAAATAAAAGTATCCAGCCAGAAACCTATGGGCCATCTACGGTGCTTCCCATCCCTTCCCTTCGCCCCCACATCCAGCTGACCCCCAAATCCACTCAAGTCCATATTTATAATATCTCTCAATATGCCCTCTCCTCTACATTCTCACTGACATTGCCTTAGTTTAGGGCTTAATACTTTTTTGCTGAATTACTCTTTCATCTGGTCTCTCTACCTTAGTCTTCCTCCTTTCAATGTGTTTTCAGTGCTGCAGCCACACTGATGTTTCTAACCTGATCATGCCACTCATGCTTTGGATTAAGATCGTCCAAGGGCTCCCCATTGCCTTTCAGTTAAGATCATAACTCCTTATGGTGGCAGCTATGGCCCTTAGCATTATGATTCCTGCCTGCTTCACCATTATTTTTAACTCCTTTTGACTCAGTTTTGAATTATTTCAAATCCATGGATATGCCTTGTTGCATGACCATTGAGAATTTATATGTTGTCCCATCTTTTCCTCACCGATTGGCACATCTCTATTCATCTCGTTCCTCTGCAGCCTTCTCTAATCCTCCAGGCTGGGCGAGGTGTTTCTCTCACATGTTTGCATAGCTCCTGATGCATTCCTCTCTCTAGCACTCACCATGCCATGTTCTAATTGTACCTTTGCTTGTCTGTCTCTTCCGCTGCACTATGAACTCCTTGGTAGTTTGCAAGGTGTAAAGCACTTGGTAAATGTTTGCTTAATTAATTAATAGGTCAATTAATTGATGAAAATAAAGAGTATTGAGCACAGAAACATGGAAATCTCAATCAGTTGTCTCTGGGGAAAGATGGTTTAGAAATAGGAGAATTTGGTGTCAAAGGCTGAGAAATGGTAGTGGCAAAGAAGTTAAGTGTGGTGGAAAGATAGATGGGGGGGAGTAAAAGACTGTAATTAGGGGAAATGGTTGAATTAGAAAGTTGGGAGAAACAAGAGTGATCAAAATCTTGGGGTTTCCCAGCAATGGAAAATAGGAGAATTTGGTGTCAAAGGCTGAGAAATGGTAGTAGCGTAGAAGTTAAGTGTTAAGATAAGGAAAGATAGATGGGGGAAGTAAAAGGCTGACTGTGTAACTAGGGGAAAGGGTTGAATTAGAAAGTTGGGAGAAATGAGTGATCAACATGTTGGGGTTGCCCAGCAATAGAAATAAAAAGACAGCTAAGTCTAATATTAAGGTCAGAAAGATGGGGAGACAGTAATAGCCATACCATTCTTACATGAATAGAGGGTACACAAAGGAATAATAAAAGAGTCACAGTGTTTGCAAATAGACCTTTAGTTTATCCAAATTCCCACTAAATGTTGATTTAAGAAATATAATTCAAAACTAAGTCTAGCATGGGTATAGATGGAGAGGCAGAATTCTGTGGTGTGGGCTGAAGTCTCCTCTCTAGACACACGCACTGTTACTCTACCAAGTCTCAGGACCTGGTGAAATCCTGCCCAGCCATGACTCAGCAGCAAAGCTCAGTGTGGAGACAGGAGGGAGGAGGACTCCTGACCTACAGTGTGATGGTGCTATTGTCACAGAGCTGTGTCTTCAAAGGATCCTTTCAAGTGCCAGAGCCACTGTGCTGGGAAGTGACGGAACCTACTTGAGCTATTAGATGATTTTCTGTATCTGTTGATGGAGACCTATTTTTCTTTCCCAAAATGAAGAAATTATGCTGACATTAATTCTAATATTTTGGATAATGTGTAATAAAGCCTATAATGTCATAGATTAATATGTATTTGAAATATATTCAAAAATCTGAGACTGAGATCATAGAATTATCCTAAAATCCTATTACCTAAGCTTGAAGCAAAGACATACTCTCTACTGATAATACGATTTTATTTGAAGTTATGCCTTTTTACTTATTTATTCAATTAAACATTATGCAAAAATAAAATGTCACAAAATTAAATTGTTACAGTAGAATTAAATTTAATTATAATCAAGTATAATTAAGCAAATATAATTAAGTAAAGATTAGTACTGTAATATATATAATTAAATGGGTAACAGAATCAGAGGATTATGTATTCACTTAAAAAGAAACATAAAAATGATTACAAAACAATGTAATTATCATTCTTTACAATGTTTCTGTAAGTGAATGAAACTTATAGTTAGGTATTTTATAATGGAGAAGTCTAAGAAATTTCAGGGATCATTAAGATCAATTCAATTTATGCTCATGGAGAATTTTACTTTTTTTATTCTCTTGTTATGTGGCCTTGGGGTGGGGTGGGGGGCAGAAATCTAAGCCTTCTTTTACTTATCTGTAGAATGGGAACAATGATACCTTCCTTTGAAAGTAGTCATGATGACATATTGAATGTATATAGCATAAAGTAAGTGCTTGATAATAGGTAGCTATTCTCATTACTCTTATTTCAGAAAAGAAAACTTTACATATTTTTTTCTCAAGTCTATTTAAACAAGGAAGGCCAAACAATCACAGGAAAATTACAGACATTATTCTCAGTGAAAGTACTTACCTAAACTCTTTGCCTCATATTTGATCTTAAATCCTTGCCCTCCATTACTATTATCAGAAATGAACTGAACGAACATTTGATTATCTGAGGTGAACAGAGTGGATGAAGGGCGACTGCCACAAAAATGACCATTTCCTCCATGAGGTCCCATGGGTGGAGAAGAGATGTCAGGTCCATTTTTTAGCTGGAAATACAAATTAAAATTCTATACATTTCTTCATATTAATAAGGATTAAGTACAAAAGTTTATTGACTTATGTTCCAGGAGAGAAATATCATCATTTTGTTTTCTGAATGAAGTCTGCAGAGAAATAATTAGAAAGAGTAGCAAACAAGACCTACCCCCAGGTAGTCCCCCTCGTTACAAGAAGAGTCCCCATTTGCAATCTGGAAGGGCTGCTCAAAATGGACAGCGATGGTCAGGCCACTCTGAACCAGGACGTGCCAAGAGCAGTTGAGGTTGGGAGGGTAGGTCTCCGGATAGTTGGGTGATGTGATAATTCCTCTGTTTGCATGCAAATATCCACCACAACCTTCCCAAGAAGAAACAAAGAAAATTAATTTTTAAATTGAAATTAAAGAAACCCTTTAAATAACATTAGGCTTTTCTATTTTTCTTGAGGATTTTCAAACTTAGGCAGTAGAAATGTGGTTTGAAAATAACTGAGGCCAAAGTGTAGAAAATGAATAGCACAACAAGTATTTTTTTGGTGCACATTATTGGGTACTTGTTTTGTTGTTGTTGCCAATATTAAGAAAGGGAAGTAAGCAACAGAAACAAATTGCTTTCATGAAGTTTACTTTCCAGATGAGTAAGACACACAATAAACACATAATATGTGAGATGGTGTTAAGTTCTACAAAGAAAAATGAACAGGGAGAGGGCTAGTGGTACTGTATTGTCTGTGGAAGTTAGAGAAGGCCATGTTGTTGGGGTAACATCTGAGCAGGACCTGAATGAAATGAGAGACTGGGCCGTAGGCTTTGTGAGAGAAAAGCATTCCAGTCCAGAAAACATTTGGTGGAAAGGCTTGACATGTTAATGGTAGGTATGTCATGAAAGTCAGAATGCACGCAGCTGAGTGAGAGATCCAAAAGGTAGCAGGGTAGGTCATGCAGGAAACTAAAAAGACTGATTTTTAATCAGAAAAGGAAAACATTGAAGGGTTTTGAGCATCTGCAGGGCATGCTCCGACTTAACTTTTAGAAGAATCACTCTTTTTGCACTAAACTGTGAGAGAGTAGAGAAAAGCAGCAGCAGGGTGCCCACTAAAGGGGTGATTTCTTGAGTCTAAGGAGAGATGACAGATGCCTAGACTGGGGGGAGAAATACTTGAGTCTAAGGAGAGATGATAGATGCCTAGACTGGAGGTAGAAATGGTGGGAAGTGGTGAGAATCTAGACATATTGTGAGAGTAGAACCATTTTTATTTGCTGATGATTAGGATTTATAGAGTGAGAAAAGATGAATCAAGAATGATGCCAAGCTTTTTGGTTTCAATAGCTAGAAAAAAATATACTTCAAATAAAATTGAGAAGAATGTAGCATGAGAAAATTTTGGAGGGGTGGTGGAAAATCGGGGGGGTCAAGAGTTCAGTTTTCCACATGGCAACTTTATTTATCATGAGCTGTCATACATATGAGATACATGAGAGAGTGAGAGGCTGGGAGTTCAGGAAAGAGAATGGTCGGAGCAGGCAGTAATTTGCCAGTTGTCAGGCACTGAACAGCTCATCAGTGAGTGAGAGCTGCGAGTTCACACAACTAGCTAAATCGCAGAGGTGGGAATTTATCTTAGGTCTGTCTGATTCCAAAGCCCATTCTGTTAAACCACTATGCAGCCTGCCTCCCTTGAGAAAGACAATATATCTTCAATCGCTCTCTACTTTATAAAAGACATAAATAGTGAGAGAACGTTAATTTTTAAGGTCTAGATTGATAATCTACTTTAAAATTATGTTTTTCAGTTAAAAGCATGAGAGCCTTTTGATATTTCATATTCCATGAAATACTTCTTGAACTTTAATCTAGCTTGAATTGAAAATTATTATTGGACTTCACATTTTGTCAAGATCTGAAAGTCTCAATCACACTACACTTGATAGCCTGCCATATACTGTGCACATTCTCTAACTCATCAAATCCCTATTTCAAGACCAGCAAACTCTTCCTGTCACCCTCCAAATGAATGATTTCGACCAAGGGATTTATGAAGATATCTTCTGTATTGCTTTGACCGGTTATTTCCGGAACTGATGATAACTCTTACTTACTGCTCCTTTGATGTGTTATGACTTTGTGCAGTCTCCTAGTTCCAGCCGCAGCTAAGCTGAAATTTTATTTTAAAGATCTTACTCTTGTGCCTACTGTGGAGGGAAGATACCCCACCCAGATGCCCCACCGTTTTGTATAACTTGGCCAGTTTCTTCGATCAGGACTCAGTTCCTGACATAAGGATAGCCATCCAGAGGCTGGGCAGAGACCGTGTGCTCTGATTTACAACAAACCTGTGTCCTAGCATGGAAAAATGAGCAGAGTAGATTAGAGAAAGAGCAAGAGATAGGCGAAATGAAGGAGATAAGACTAATACATTAGGTCACATTACTCTTGTGAAAGGAGGCATTGAAGCCCGCCCTGGTCACACTGAAGTCCGAGGTGAACCGGAGCCACATGTACTCTCCAGTGGACCGGATGGGTCCCGGGATCTCTCTGCCACAGAGAACTGCCAGCTGCTGGGCCATGTTATTGTCTCCTGGAATCAAGGAAAGGAAACACCAGCATAAAAATATGCCTACAGACTCTCCTCCACCATCATTTGCAACCCAACCAAAGCAGCTCACAATTTTTCTCAGAACATCTGCATCCCCAGCACATAATGTGATTCTCAAATAGAAGGGCAGTCCAGGGACTACATCATTCTGGCTCCAGTTTGTAATGGTACCACCTGCCTTTTTCTTTACCCTTTTTGATAAACACTTCTCAGAAAGTTGCCACTGTCTTTCTAAAAACTGACTGCCGGTTCTTGCTGACACTGAAACTCAGAATCAGAGCACAGGATTGGGAGTGACTGTGGACCAGTGCTGATGTGTGCATTTAACACCGATCTAAATGATTCCTATTGCTGGTCAAGTATCTCAAACAAGGAAAAGGTTGGTTCTTCAGCCTCAGATCCTATACTAATGTTATAAGGTCATTTGCCGAGATGTGTGCCTTCAGCTCCAGAGGTGTTTTTAGTTTTTCTTGTTTAACTCTTCATTTGTTAGTTGTTGTTTGTTTTGCTGATAAAAGGACACGTGTGTCCATGTGTGGAGGATGAGAAAAAATAGGTTCCCCAAGTGTGCTCCTTCAGAGACTCGAAGGAGGCTGGGTCACCTCATGCCCCTTTTCCTTCGGCTTCTCTTGGATAAGTGTCAGTCAAAACAACTGTGCCAGTCCAAGCTGGAATGGAGCAGAGGAAATTATAACAGACTTGGATTCCTTGGCTGGGAAAACACATTGTATTTTTTCCCAAAGGCAGAGAATTAATGAATGTCAAGCTTATAAAAACAAAAATAGGATATGAGACATGAGGAGAGTTGCCCTTTCACATAACCAGCAAAAAGAGTCCTTTTGAACACTGACCCACTACCTAAAACTCATTATTAACTACTTCAGTAAACAAGTCATTCTCTGTAATTACAAACGTAATGGCATAGCTATAAATCCAAGATGCTTGAAAAGGCATTCTTTGGAGGGTTTCTGACTTCTAGAAACTTTTGTATTTTTTGTCGTTTAAAATTTTATCTCTAACTTTTTTTGCATTTGTCTTCACTATGCTATTTTGTTACACATTTCACACAAAATTGCTTTTGTTAGCTTATTCTGTAATCATGTGTATTGCCAAATTTTGAAGTTATTATACATTAGTATTTATTTAATATGTGTATATTTTACCTCTCAGGGAGACTGAGGATTTCTTTTCTAAACTTCACCAAGACTGCTGAAGCAATGCTTGTCTGTAAATAACTACTTATTGGTGAACTAAAGACTTAGTAGATAACCCCATAACCACAAGATGGTTTGTCCTCCCCAAGTCTCCATAATAAACACTGCAGTATTTCTAGAGCTTCCCACAACCTCAGTATATGGATTGCAGCAGGAATGAAACTGATCTTTAGAAGAGACGGACAAGTCAAAGATCAGTAAAGGAATAGGACTAGAAGGTCATTTGGGGATTCACTCTCCAGCCCAGCATCATCATTTTAGAGACATGGAAGCTAAGGCCCCAAGAGTATTAGCAGCTGACCTTTATTGAGCAATTACTATTAACACTTTGAGTGCTTCATGGGTAATGCTTGGTTATAGCCCCACAGTAACACTATTTGGTAGTTGTCACTATTATCCTCATTTTGTAGACAGGAAACAGTCTTAGAGGAGATATATAATTTGTCAAAGGGCATTGAGCATAAAAGTCAACAAGGGTTTGAAACCTTAGCCAATTAACTCCAGATGCCCAAACTATGCCATTACATGATTTATTTAAGAGCATAAAGAAAGATCTAGGAATCAAAGGATTACTGATTTTTGGTACATTTTTTTATTTTCCCTTTTTCTTTCTCCTTCCTCTCTTCCTCCCTCCCTTCCTTCTTTTCTTAACTTTTTTTTAGGTCTAATGTAGTGTCATGGAGCCTCAGTTTATGGAAATCTTTGGTATGCAGAATTTGTTGGGGCATGGTCTGGAAAAGGCTGATTCAATTTTGAAGCATGACAAAATGAGTAAGCAGGTGGGAGAGTGACTCAGCTCTCCCAGGAAAGCCACGGGGGCCTCTGTGGGGGCCCAGGAATGCCCACAGCCATCAGAGGGCCCTGAGGCTATGATGACTGACCAATGGGCTCTAGATATTTGCTTCAAAATGTTCTATGACATTGCTACTCAGAAGTAAAAATATGGTTGGACAAAGAACAAATAATTGAAGTGGGACTTAAAATTTAATTCTAAAATATATTACCACTGTGTGTATGAAAAAAAACAACCAGCAATTAACACATAGCAGGCATTCAATAACTACTTCGTAAATGAATAAATAAACAGATACAGAAAGAATTAACTTATTGGGCATCTACTCACATAAAATATATTACCACTGTGTGTATGAAAAAAAACAACAACCAGCAATTAACACATAGTAGGCATTCAATAACTATTTCTTGAATGAATAAATAAACAGATACAGAAAGAGTTAACTTATTGGGCATCTACTCAATCTGTTGGTGAACAAAAAGGAATCTATATGGATAACTCACACAACCAATTAAAAATATTGTCATTGTTTTGGCATATACTTCAATTAACGAAGTTCTTTAAAGCAGCTCTATGTCTCAGTAAGAACACCTTCATTCTACAAAGAGAATATGATGAAAACTCTTTTAGAAATATCTCAAAATAAGTTGAAATTTAAATCAAACTATTCAAATTCTCCATATACCAAAGGCCAGGGTTTTTGCAATCATTACTTTTCCTGTTCCTCACAACAACCTCCTGAGTTAGATGTTAGTCTCTTTCACAGACGATAGAACAATCTTGGAGCCATTTAGTAATGTGTGCAAGGTCACCCAGAAGAAAAGTTATTGGTGGGACAAAATCAATAAAAGTGATTTTTTAAAATAACCATAATTCACCCATTGACACAGTTACCTACTGAAGATTTTTTTTTTAATTTCCACTGGGTTCTGAATATTTGGAATATGCATGTCAGGATGCACACATGTTATTGCATAAAAAATTTAAACTTTTAATATCCATGGGAATGCCTTGATATGAGGAAAGATGATAGTTCCTCTGGGCAATGTCCTGACAGCTGATTATTGATAGGAAAAGGGGGGAAAGTTATGATTTATTATGTTATCCTGTTTGTATGATTAATTTGATTCTTCACTTAGGATCCAACCTCTACAGAAGGAAAATAAAGCACCTTTGCCATTAATTTTTCTCACTGTTTAAACCAAGAGCTTGCACACTAGCAACCTGTGAGCCGAAAGCAAGCAAACACATGTTTGTTTGAGCCCCCAGATTACTCTGAAGCATTTTTCATTAATTTAACATTTGGAAAGTTCTATATTTCTTACATCTCCTAAAAAATAAGATCCATAACTTTGAGCCTGCATTCCTAATAGCTACCCCTTCAATTCTGTTCTCCATTTTAACACTTCACTGTTTATGCTATCTGTTGTCTAGGTAGGCATTTGAAGTTGCAACATCTACCATGTAGAGAAGTGGTTCTCAAACTTTAGAGGCCATCAGAATCACCTGGGGGCAGGGACGCGGGGGCAGGCAAGTGAACCACTTCAAATCAAGGGCAAAATGTAAGGAGGTGCTAAAGATCTTAAAAGATAAATAATATTTTAGTGCAGTATTTAAAAAGTGACTTTAATGTAAAATGAACAAAATACTAAAATTTTAAATAAAGGCAGTCCCTGACTGCAGTCTGCCCAGTCCTGTCTTACTCTCCTGACCCTAATCTTGGCCCTGCCTGATGAGCTTCTGAAATCACAGATCTGGGACCCATCCAGAGACTTTCTGGTTTAGTAGGTCTGGGATGGGGCTTAGAATTTGCATTTCTAACAAATTCCCTGGTGATGTTGATATTGCTGGGCTGGGGACCACACTGTGGGAAACACTGGCTGGAGGTTATGGCTTTAAGTGAACCACTTCAAATCAAGGGCAAAATGTAAGGAGGTGCTAAAGATCTTAAAAGATAAACAATATTTTAGTGCAGTATTTAAAAATTGACTTTAATGTAAAATGAACAAAACACTAAAATTTTAAATAAAGGCAGGACCTGACTTTGCAGTCTGCCCAGTCCTGCCTTACTCTCCTGACCCTAATCTTGGCCCAGCCTGCCGAGCTTTTAAAATCACAGTTCTGGGACCCATCCAGAGACTTTCTAGTTTAGTAGGTCTGGGATGTGTAGGCATTCAATAACTATTTTGTGAATGAATAAATAAACAGATACAGAAAGAATTAACTTATTGGGCATCTACTCACACTGTTGGTGAACAAAAAGGAATCTATATGGATAACTCAAACAACCAATTAAAAATATTGTCAATGTTTTGGCATATCTTTCAATTAATGGAGTTCTTTAAAGCAGCTCTATGTCTCAGTAAGAACACCTTCATTCTATAAAAGGAATATGACAGAAACTCTTTTAGAAATATCTCAAAATAAATTGAAATCTAAATCAAACTATTCAAATTCTCCATATACCAAAGGCCAGGGTTTTTGC
>NW_005370572.1:4422-7647 GCF_000412655.1 Myotis brandtii | reverse complement strand
TTTCTCACCATCTCGTATCACAAGTTTATCATAGTTGCATGTTCCATGAGATTCGATGTCCAGGGAGAGGATGTTGAGTTCCACAGTGGAGTCAGGAGCCTGGATAAGCCACACACAGTCAGCCCTGTTCCCGTAGTTTTGGGGCCAGCCTGGGGAGAAAAGAAAGGCTGGCGCCTCTCCTGTCCTCAGGAACCCACCACAGGCACCTGCGGAGTGAAAAGGAAACGGCTCTGATGACAGACACTAGTACTTTCACTGTAAGGTGTCAGTCCTGTGCTGACATGAAACGGCCAATTAAAACAATTTTCTCAAAACCCATAAATATTTATTAAACTCACTGATTCAGATAGCTGTGGTTAAAAAATATTTATTTTTTAAAAATATTTTGTGTGTGAATACTAGTAAAACCACATTGTATTATACTTTTTCACTGTAATTTTGCCATACAACCCTTTCATTAATTGTTTATTAAGCATGAAGCAAGTCCACATGGAAGACCCTATTATTCTTATTCTTATTCTTATTTTATTTTTATTCTTTTTCTTATTATTTAAGTAGAACTCTGATCCCTATGTACTTTAATCTTTACCTTTTTAGGATAGCTATTCATCATGCAATTTTATCTAGGCAATTTTGAAACAATTTTCAATTTAATAAACTGAAATACTTATTAAAAAAGCAAATGAGTTTATAACAAGAATAGCCTTCATTATTTTTATTCCGTTTTTTTAAAATTAATGCCTTTATTGAGCTTTTATTCACACATAAAATTTAGCCTTTTAAAACATACAGTTCAGAGGTTTTTAGTACACTCACAAGTTTTGCAACCATCACTGGTGTCTAATTTTAGAACATTTTTACCACTCTGAAAAAAAACACCATACCCATTACCATTGATTCTCTATTCTCCACTCCACCAGCCCACGGAAATCTCCAATCTATTTTCTATCTCCATGGGTTTGCCTATTCAGGACATTTCATGTAAAAATAACCATACAGCCCTAGCTGGTTTGACTCAGTGGATGGAGCATCAGCCTGTGGACCAAAGGGTCCTGGATTCAGTTCCGGTAAAGGGCACATATCTTGGTTGTAGGCTCCTCCCCGGCTTGGGCCCTGGTCAGGGTTCTTACAGGAGGCAACCAATCGATGTGTTCTTCTCACATCGATGTTTCTCTGTCTTTCCCTTTCTCTTCCATTCTCTCTAAAAAGCAATGGAAAAGTATCCTCAGGTGAGGATTAACAAAAACAAACAAAAAATAAATATAACCATACAATATGTGGCCTTTTGTAACTGGCTTCATTTACTTAACATAACAATTAAACTTCACCAATATTCTAGCCTGTATCAGTACTGCCTTCATTTTAAGGCCAGATAGTAGTATTACACTGTAAGAATATACCCCTTTAGCTTTCCCATTCATCACTTGTTGGACATTGGGGTTGTTTCCCTTTTTACACTATTATGAATAATGTTTCTGTAAATACCCATGTATACATTTTTGTGTAGATGTACATTTTCAATTCTCTTAAGTATATAACCAGGAATGAAATTGCTGGATTAATTGGTGGTAACACTGTATTTCATTTTTTTAAATATATTTTATTGATTTTTTACAGAGAGGAAGGGAGAGAGATAGTTAGAAACATCGATGAGAGAGAAACATCGATCAGCTGCCTCCTGCACATCTCCTACTGGGGATGTGCCCGCAACCAAGGTACATGGCCTTGACTGGAATCGAACCTGGGACCTTTCAGTCCGCAGGCCGACGCTCTATCCACTGAGCCAAACCGGTTTCGGCTGTATTTCATTTTTTGAGGAACTGCTAAACTGTTTTCCAAAGTGGCTCTATCATTTCACATTCCCACCAGCAATGCATAGGGTCCCTACCTGACATGTTTATGTCCTTCAGGTGACCTTAGTCCACATTAGGCTTCTTTACCTTCTATTGCTTTTTTTTCTGTTTACACCACCTGATTTTTCATTTAATTACTATATTGTTACTTACCTGAAATAATTAATGTTTTATTTTTTCCAAATACTGTTAAGCTTCTAGAAGGTAGAGAATGAATATATCTTGGTTTCATTTCTTAGTCAGTGTATCTATAATAAATCCTCAATAAATATGTATTGAATATGTATTGTATGTATGCATAAGAAATTCTGATGAGTCAATGTTCAATATATTAATACATTTTAAAATGTTAAGCTCTTTGTCATCTTAATGAAAATCTCAGTGTGATCTCATTGTGATAATCATTTATACTATTTAGATAACTAGCAAGTTATAAAATTCTCTCACCCTCTTACTTTCTCCTTCCATGGTTCTTGATTAAGAAAAATGAGATTTATTATATTGTATTTACTCATCCACTAAAATTATATGATTATAAAATACATGTGTAAGAGGAAAACATTTTTTGTGAGTACTAAATTGTATTTGCTGATACAATGCTTTTCATGAGTTAGTAATTCCTTCTCTAACTTAATACTTATGGATATGAAAAAGCTTAACTCAAGTGTACTTACAAGAGCTATCCAGACTTAAATGAATAGCTCTAAATTACATTTGGCAATCTTGCCAATGGCTCTTTGCTCTAGGATAGATTAATATTTTAAGGAAGAGATTCATATTCAATGTTATGAAGAGGGTGAAAATAACATCTCAGAAGAAAATACTAAGAGTCACTAAATAAAAATAAGTATGAGTTATACCTTCAGTAATCTATGTTAATACAAACTCTCAAGAAGTCAGAAGCAAGTAGGCTCTAATCGTTTAAGGTCCCTTTATTCCTACAATAAGTTCACAGTTTGAATATTCATCAATGAAATCCTATGATAATGTGTCCCAATCAAATAGTTCAAGAACTAAGACTATCCTCCAAGAAGTATCTGTTGAATTTCTGCTATGTCAATCTTCAAATCTATAAAAGCCATTCAAAATTGCTTAAACAAATTTTTAAGGAAAAAGCACAGTCTCCTAAAACTCTGCTCAGTGAGGGAACTGAGAATGTCTTAAAAACAGTAAATTAAAAGCTTAAAATGTATGCCAGCGCAGCCGGTGTGGCTCAGTGGCTGAGTGTTGACCTATGAACCAGCAGGCCACAGTTCAATTCCAGGTCAGGGCACATGCCTGGGTTGGCTGCTCAGTTCCTAGTAGGGGGACATGCAGGAGGCAGCCGATCAATGATTCTCTCTCATCATTGATGTTTCTCTCTCTCTCTCTC
>NW_005370572.1:0-4304 GCF_000412655.1 Myotis brandtii | reverse complement strand
TGTTTCTCTCTCTCTCTCTCTCTCTCTCTCTCTCTCTCTCTCTCTCCCTCTCCCTTCCTCTCTGAAATAAATAAAAAAAGGAAAAAAGAAAAGACAAATTCCATTCTTAGCCCTAGCTGGTTTGACTCAGTGGTAAAAGTGTTGGCCCTAAGACTGAAGGTTTTTGGGTTTGATTCCAGTCAAGGGCTCATATTTTGGTTGTAGGCTTGATACCTAGCCCCAGTCGGGACGCATGCAGGAGGCAACCAGTTGATGTGTCTCTCTTACATCGATGTTTTCTTCCCCTCCTTTCCATTCTCTCTTTAAAAAAAAATAGGCCAATTTTTCCTTGAAACATGAAGGTTTACAACAAGCAAAGGGGAAAGTGAAGCATTTCTGAAGGCAAATTTAAAATGAAATATAGAGGGAAAGCAGTTCTTTTTATTAGTGGATCCTTAACTAATGTGTGTGTATATGTGTGTGTGTGCGCATGTGTGTGCATGTTGTATTTGAAAATCAAATTTTCAGAGATCTCTAAGGTGATCTCTAGATATTGTAAGTAGAATATCTTATGGATATTAAACCATCAATTAATATGAAAAATATATGGGAAACTAGCATTTTTAGAAATAAGCATACAATTTTTTAAATATATTTTTACTGATTTCAGAGAGGAAGGGAGAAGGAGAGAGAGATAGAAACATCAATGATGAGAATCACTGATCATCTGCTTCCTGCATGTCCCTTACTGGGGACCGAACCCTCAACCCCGGCATGTGCCCTGACCTGGAATTGAACCGTGACCTCCTGGTTTTTAGGTTGATGCTCAACCACTGAGCCACACCAGCAGGGCTTATTGTTATTAAATATTTTTTATTGAATTTTAGAGAGAGGGGAAAGGAGATGGAGAGAGAAATAGAAACATAATGTGAGAGCAGAACATTGATCAGCTGCGTCTTGCACGCCCCCAACGGGGACCTAACCTACACCCCGGGCATGTGCCCTGACTGGGAATTGAATCAGCAACCTTTTGAGCATGAGATGACACCCAACCCCCCGAGCCACACCGACCAGGGTGAACATACAATTTTTACATGTCTACGAAATTAAAAGAACACCTGGAGATATGGAGGGAGGTATTTATTCTTCTTACTCATTTGCATATTTGGCCCTATTATGTTAGAACCCTTTGAAATATTGGCCTACACATACCATCCCCTAAAAAGAATTTCATTTGTTACCAAACACACCTGTAGCAATGGTAGGTAAGGGTCCAACAGCAGCATTCACTGCAAACCACTCTAGAAGGAATCCTTTCCCTGAGACTGAAGAGTCAGAAGAAAACTGAAATGTCAAAGAACTTCCTGTGGAGCTAAAAGAGTCAGTCTGAGCACCACAGTACGTTCCAATGGGGCGAGAATGAATGCCAGCGCCATCATAAATCTGCAGGTAAAACACAGATAATAGGACAATGAATTAAGGCAATTACCTCTATTTTTCTTCATTAAAAAAATTAAAAGTATATATTATGTTGTGTGCGTGTGTGTGTGTGTGTGTGTGCGCGTGTGTGTGTGAGTTGTATTTTAAAATCAAATTTTCAGAGATCTCTAAGGTGATCTCTAAATATTGTAAGTAGAATATCTTATGGATATTAAACCATTAATTAATATGAGAAATATATGGGAAACTAGCATTTTTAGAAATAAACATACAATTTTTAAAGTATATTTTTATTGATTTCAGAGAGAAAGGAAGAAGGAGAGAGAGATGGAAACATCAATGATGAGAATCACTGATCGTCTGCTTCCTGCATGTCCCTTACTGGGGACCGAACCCTCAACCCCGGCATGTGCCCTGACCTGGAATTGAACCGTGACCTCCTGGTTTTTAGGTTGATGCTCAACCACTGAGCCACACCAGCAGGGCTTATTGTTATTAAATATTTTTTATTGAATTTTAGAGAGAGGGGAAAGGAGATGGAGAGAGAAATAGAAACATAATGTGAGAGCAGAACATTGATCAGCTGCGTCTTGCACGCCCCCAACGGGGACCTAACCTACACCCCGGGCATGTGCCCTGACTGGGAATTGAATCAGCAACCTTTTGAGCATGAGATGACACCTAACCCACCGAGCCACACCGACCAGGGTGAACATACAATTTTTACATGTCTACGAAATTAAAAGAACACCTGGAGATATGGAGGGAGGTATTTATTCTTCTTACTCATTTGCATATTTGGCCCTATTATGTTAGAACCCTTTGAAATATTGGCCTACACATACCATCCCCTAAAAAGAATTTCATTTGTTACCAAACACACCTGTAGCAATGGTAGGTAAGGGTCCAACAGCAGCATTCACTGCAAACCACTCTAGAAGGAATCCTTTCCCTGAGACTGAAGAGTCAGAAGAAAACTGAAATGTCAAAGAACTTCCTGTGGAGCTAAAAGAGTCAGTCTGAGCACCACAGTACGTTCCAATGGGGCGAGAATGAATGCCAGCGCCATCATAAATCTGCAGGTAAAACACAGATAATAGGACAATGAATTAAGGCAATTACCTCTATTTTTCTTCATTAAAAAAATTAAAAGTATATATTATGTTATTATAATTTATCATAATGGAAAAATAAGTGAGTAAACATATCTGTTTTAAAATAAAAAATGCCATTAAATATTTAACATAATTGCAATAATTTAATGTTTTAAAATTATTTATATCTTTGCTGCTGAATTATATTAATAAATATATTCTATGTGATATAGCTTCTTTTATGACACAGTAAAATTTGGTGGTGGAGAGTAGAAACCAAGAGAGGTGTGCAAAACTAGCAGTTATTGAATGTGCTTTGGGGCCTCAAAGGAAATTAGGAAGAAAGGAAATAAAAAAACAAGAAAGAGGAAAGGTTTAATGAGAGAAAGTGAAGAGGTATCCTAAAGGAATTCCTATCTCCACAGAAGTAAAGATGCAGAATTAATAACAACAAAAGAATTGTAGTTTGCAACTGCTCAGCACACCTTCAAAGCACTCAATAAATCTTTTTCATTTGGTTTAAAAATATTGAGTACCTATTTAGAGACACATTTTATGCTAGCTCCCAAACACGCAGCATGGAGCACACTTTCTCTTTATTGCACACGTGATGGATGCTGTCCAGCCACATTTCCTATCTTTCCCTCCACCTTCTCCTAAATAATTATTATCATAAATTTTTCTACTGAAGCTACTGTATGTAATAGTTATATTCTCATGTACTGAGCATTTATCAGGTACTGAATTCTATGTTAGCCATTGTGAACCCAAGATGAATACGGTGGAATCATGGACTTCAAGAATCTGATAGTAAAATAGGCAAACATATATTTCACATATATCAAAACATCAAGTTGTACATCTTTAATATGTACAATATTTGTTTCTCAAATATACTTCAATAAAGCTGGAGATAAAATCTGATGGTGTATCTGAAATTGATACAATAATCAGTGTCCAGATGGCAATGATCATCACAATTTTAATATATTTATTTATTTTAAAAGGATTCTTTAAATTTTAATACTCTAACATAAGAATAAGCAGGAAATGGGATATAAGATAGAATAATTAAGAAATACATATGTATACTTAGACAAAGCTCAAGAGGCATTTTTACAATAGTGATAAAAACAAATAACTATAATACCAGAATTACCCTTGGTACAGGTAATAGGGGGTAATCATGATTTAAGGGAGATAGACCATTCCATACAATTTGCAAATGCTGAATAAACACTAACTTGGATTTGTTTTTGCCAATAGCAATTCACCTATTATAAGCATCAGTTGCACTTGGAAACTCACCCTTAATTTATCATAATAGCAGTTGTGTGTTGATTCAATGTCCATCTCCAAGATCCTACCATGGACAACTTGAGAGGCATTCACATTTACTATCCATTGGTAATCAGAGTTGTGAGGGTAATTTCCAGGCCATAAGGGAGAGGCAACTTTCCCATGAGTTCCCACAATATTGTCATTGCCAAATACTAGGAGGAAAAATGAAGTAATAAGTCAGACCTACTTAGAACAGCTCTTTAGTAAGATGAAAGAAAAAGGCAAGGGGTGTTGAAAAGGATGCACTTTTAATTGCCTGTGATTTCTTTTCTGACCACTGAAAGAAATACTGCTTCCCTTTTGGTTTCTGTGCTATCTATTAAATGCTGGAGAAGGGTAATTTTGTGAATGGAACTCCATCTCCTTAGAAGGTTGCTGGTGTGAAAACAAAGGATAACTTCTGATTTGAAAGGGATTCCCAAACCCAAGGGGACTTGGGAACATGGGAAA
>NW_005370571.1:0-235 GCF_000412655.1 Myotis brandtii | reverse complement strand
AGCAGCCACAGAGCTGGAGCAAGCAGGAGGCTTGATTTTCCCAATGATGGAGGAAGCCAAGCTTCTCGCCTGCCACGGACTCCTCTGAGCTCCACTCAAAGCAACAAAGTTTCAATTATAGAAGCTAAATAAACCCCAGATACCTGCTTTCAGCCGGCCATGGCCACGGTGCTGGAGCAAGCAGGAGGCTTCCCTCCTGCCTGCCTCGGGCGGCTCTGAGATCCACTCAAAGAAA
>NW_005370570.1:0-781 GCF_000412655.1 Myotis brandtii | reverse complement strand
AACTGTATTTAAATGGCCAGAAGGTTGAGAACCATTGTATTAGCATATTAAGCTTTGATTGGTTGAACAGCCGATCAGATGACTGGACACTTAGCATATTAGGCTTTTATTATACAGGATAATAAAAGTCTAATATGCAAATTGACTGAACAGTGGAACAACCAGTCACTATGATGTGCATTGACCACCAGGGGGCAGACGCTCAATGTAGGAGCTGTCCCCTGGTGGTCAGTGCACTCCCATAGGGGGAGCACTGCTTAGCCAGAAGCCGGGGTCATGGCTGGAGAGCGCAGCAGCGGTGGCAGGAGCCTCTCCTGCCTCCACAGCAGTCAGACATCCCTCAAGGGCTCTCGGACTCTGAGAGGGCCTAGGCTGGGCTGAGGGACCCTCCCCCCACAAGTGCATGAATCTCGTGCACCAGCCCTCTAGTATTTTAATAAGATCTGGAATTGTTTCAAATGTACATTAAAGTTTTGGAAGTATTGCATTAAGGAATGTAGAAAATATTTTGCTTTACTTTTGCATCTAATACACTTTGCATGAAAAACAAAATAAGATATACTGCAAAAGAATCATATATAATAATAGAGAAACATGGTAATTAGCCGTACCTCCGCTACCCTTCCCATTGACTAATCAGCGAGATATGCAAATTAACTGCCAACCAAGATGGCGGCCGGCAGCCAGGCAGCTTGAAGCGAACATGAGGCTTGCTGCATCAGTGACGGAGGAAGCCAACGTTCTCTGCCTGCCACTGCCGGCCTCTGAGCTTGCACTCTAA
>NW_005370569.1:0-1628 GCF_000412655.1 Myotis brandtii | reverse complement strand
CTTTAACACCCTGGCCGGTTTTGCTCAGTGGTTGGAGTGTCAGCCTGAAGACCAGAGAGTCTCAGGTTCGAATCCCAGTCAAGGGCTCTGACCTCGGTTGCAGGTCCCCAACCCTGGTAGGGGCACGTGCAGGTGGCAACCCATTGATGTGTCTCTCTCTTTCCCCCTCCTCCCTCCCTTCCACTCTCTCTAGAAATCAATGGAAAAAAATATCCTCCAGTGAGTATTAAAAATAAAATAAATAAAAATACCTTTAACAATGCACATTTATGTGATAAAATATATTTTTTTGAAAAGTCAAGATAATTATAAACACAATTTCAGAATTGTGAGGAAGTCGGAGAATGACGGGAACAAAGTCCCACAGAGAAATCCCAAAGTATGGTAATGGCCTAACTGTTCAACTGGGTGGTGGCTCACTAGAGCACGTTTTGTTTTGATTGTGCTTTAGTGCTTACTTATATGTTAGATATACCCTTCTGTATGTATCACATAATCAACAAATTAAAAAGACAGAAATACAACCCATAAAAATGAATTGTGTTGAAAGTCAGACTCAAACCAATAAACGAAGCAGTGAAGGGAAGTAAATCTTGCTAAAAAATATGAACAAATTAATGCATACTAACAAAGCTGGTTACGGGATATAATTACTTTAACAAGTAATTATATAACAAGGATGAATGAAACAGGTATGTGGTACATGGATCAAATGCCAAGCGGAAAGTGGCCAGATTTACAGGTCAGAACAAATTTATTAGGAACCCTTTTCCTATTTTGCTAGGCGTTCTTTCTTAAGGATTGACGTTACTTGTTTTATGTGATGTCTTTAGCAGGTAGAAGATCCAAGGCCGCTAGGGAGCCCAGGCTTGCCCGGAAGCTCAGAGCCGCAGCGGGAAGGCCTGTGGTCTTAGAGTCACTCTTCCTTTCTCCATCAACACTGACAGCAGACAGTCTGTTGTAGGTCGACTCAGAATCTCTTTCCTCTTTCTAGAACATCTAAGATGCCTCTCTTAAAATTAACAGACATTCACAGACTACTCTGGAAGCAACTGAAGAGCTCAAAGCAACCGTAGGCATGAGGTGCCTCGTGTATTTACCTTTTTAAACAGGCATAAAACAGAGGTCTGTGCACTTCTTGTCCTTTTCAAAGAAGAGCTGGTTCTATTGGAGTGGCCAGGGAGGAGAAGCTAGTTGGGTTGAGATTTGGCATGGGCTTAGGGAAAGAAATGCCTTTGTAGTTGGTCCTAAATATTATGGTAACTTGGACTGAGTTAGTCTCCAGGGGAGAAGTCGCCACATGTTACAACAGAAGCCATGGGGTTTGGCAAGGAAGGGAATGAAAGAATTACAATGAACGCAACACCGTTTCTCCATCATGGTAAAGACGTGCTGGCCAGGACTACTGCCCGAGGCTGCCGCCTGGCCGCTCCTTGGCCAATCACACTAACCACTGCGCTTTCAGATCAGTCTCCACCACATCCTAAAAATAAATGTTCTTAATTTCCAATGAACTCTTCAAGGAGAACTTTTTCTTCCTTCTTACTAGAAAAATGAACAAACAGTTCAGAATAGTCAAAAAAATGAGTGCCATGACACATTCCAGTGTCATCTGCAAGAGCAAAAAT
>NW_005370568.1:255809-262702 GCF_000412655.1 Myotis brandtii | reverse complement strand
CTATCATGAAAGTACTAACTAAATCTATAATTTAATGGAAGAGAGAGTTGCTGCATTTGAGCACACACTGACATAGAGCAAACTATCTACACATGTGCTTGTGGGTCTGGCCTCTCTGCTATCTGCAGCAGGCACATCAACATTCCCTTGTGCCTGAGTTCATGCCATTCTGCCCAGGCAGGACAATGACTGCGTAGAGAGGTCAGGCCGAAGAGCTACCCTGCCTGCACTGGAGTCCCAGCCCCACAAATGACTTGCTCTTTGAGCTGGGCAAGTCCCTTTCTCTTTCTCAGGTTCCTCATCTATGAAAAGAGGATAATAGTATATACCTCGTGGGATTGCTGTGAGTAGATGAATTAGCATGTGGAACGTGCTAAGTTTCAAGTCTTATGAATACTCTTCAGGCCCTGGCTAGAGTGGCTCCATTGGTTGGAGTGTCCTCCTGTACACCAAAAGGTGGTGGTTTGATTCCTGGTCAGGGCACACACCCAGGTTTCGGGCCCAATCCAGTCTGGACGTGTAGAGGAGGCAACGGATTAAGGCTTCTCTCACAATTGATCTCTCTTTCTCTCTGGCACCCGGGACCTGGGCTTCTCTAGCAGCCCTGGCTTCATCCAGAAGGTCATCAGGAAGAACGTCTGGTCTAATTAGCATATTACCCTTTTATTATTACAGATTCAGAGAGGATTCGGAGATGACAATAAGGTAGGAAGCACCAAGAATCTCTCTTCCCACCCAAACAACAATTACAATGCTAGAATGTGCATGATGTAACTATTTTCCAACTCTGGTGTCCCTGAAAGGTTTGTAGTTACTAAGGCAGGACTTGGACATGGAAATTGATTTAATATCAGTCACTTTCAGCTCTGAGCACAATGGCAGCTACCCATCCCACTCCCACAGCAGGCAGCTATGCACGTGCTCCTGGGGCAGCTTATAAACAGCCTGTAGGAACCAGGGAGTGAAAAAAGAACTCTGTCCTCACAGATACCAGGGATTTATGCACTTATTACTGACTGCTACTACTGATCACAAAAAAACACTAACTCAAAGACACCAAGTGGGCAGTCATTATTGTCACATGTCCCCCACTCTTGCAAGCCCATTTATTTATTGCTTACTGAAGTGACTTCCAGATATTTAAGGATCCAGTGTCCTTTGCTCCCCTTTCAATTTTTGCTTTTTCCCCTTTCAGGAGACAGACATCAAATCTAGGACATGCACAGGTGGGGGACATTAGGTGACGGTGCCTGCCCAGGGAAAGGCTCAGAAAAGACCTGAGAAGGCCTTCAGTTTACATATTTGGCTGATCCTCAGACCCTACAACAATCAAAACACTAAAACGAGCTAAGAAAATAACAAGCCCTGGGAAGGAGAATTTGACTTCCAGAGTTACCTCATTATTAGAATTCAAGTGTCCAATTCAAGAAAAGAATCACAAGGCATACAAAGAAATAGGAAAGTATGGTGCCTTCAAAGAAAAAAAAAGATTAATAGAAATTATCGCTGAAAAAAAGAACTCATTCCAGATCAAATACACAAAGACTTTAAAATATTTTTTTTAATATATTATGATGATTTTTTACAGAGAAGAAAGGAGAGAGATAGAGAGTCAGAAACATCGATGAGAGAGAAACATTGACCAGCTGCCACCACACCCCCCACCACTGGGGATGTGCCTGCAACCAAGGTACATGCCCTTGACTGGAATCGAACCTGGGACCTTTCAGTCCGCAGGCCGACGCTCTATCCACTGAGCCAAACCGGTTCCGGCTACAAAGACTTTAAAATAACTGTTACCTGGATGCTCAAAGACCTAATGGAAGAAATGTTGAAAATCAAGAAAAAAAATGAATGTATTAGGACAAGATAAAGGCCTCTTTTCCCTCATGGTAACCTTGCATAAGCCATGAGAAGCATGTGGAGATTGCAGACTTCCCTATTCAAAGTGCCTCTCTATTCAAGCAGGCTTGAAAAGCAGGCTGCACCTCCCCCATTAACCCCTTCCCTGCCGTTTTAACAATTCCAGCGAAATTACAACAGAGTTTCTAGTTAGTAGAAGAACTCTACTCCCTCCCAACCCTTTGTAACTTTACCTGTAAGAAGGTTTTACAGGCTTGTGAAGATGCTAATAGACACCTCTGTAGGACATCTGTGGCTAAAGGACAAACAAGCCATAGCTCCTCAGGACAGCCTCCAGGATCTGGAAAATGTCAAGGTGAAGTCCCCGATCCCCTTCCCTTCTTCATGCATTTGCCACAGCTGCCATTTACTCCCTAATACGCTTATAGAAGAACAACCCCCCACCTTGGGCCCCTTGTGCTACCAAAAGGCACCTGGCCCTTTCCTCCCTTGGAAAATAAACTCCCTCTCTCTGCATCTATTCCTTTCTCAATTGTGAATTCTTTCACAGCCCATGTCCCTGGCCAAACCCTAACAGAATGAATACAATGTGAATATCAATTCAGAGATGGAAAACCTAAAAAGAAACCAAAAGGCAATTTTGGAATTGAAAAGTACACTAACTTAAATGAAAAAGGCGAAGAGATCAACCAAAGGTTATCTATTCATGCATATAAGCCTAACTAATGGACCCAGGCACCAGGGGGGTGAGGGCGAATAAAGACACATATGTAATACCTTAATCAATAAAGAAAAAAATGAAAAATTCACTACAGGAATTAAAGGTAGTTTTTAGCAGACAAAAAAATGATTCAGTGAACCTGAAGAAAGACCAATGGAAAGTATTGAGTCTGAAGAACAGAAAGAAAAAAGAATGAAGACAAGTGAAGAGAGCCTATGGGACCTGTGGGAAATCAATAAGCAGATCACATACGCACTGTGGGACTCTCAGAAAGAGAAGACAGGAGGGGCAAAGAAAATATTTGAAGAAACAATGGCTGAAAGTTTCCCAAATTTGATGGAAGACAGATAAAAATATTCAAAAATCTCAACATTCTCTAAGTAAAATGAACTCAAGAGATCCACACTAAGAAACATAACCACTGACCTTTCAAAAGCCAGAGACAGAATTTGAAAAGCTGTGAGAAGTGAATCATCAGGTACAAGGGATTCTAAATAAGAATATCAGCAGATTTCTCATCAGAGTCTTGGAGGCCAGAGGACAGTGAACTGATAGACTCAAAGTGATTTAAAAAACAGAAAAAAGCCAACCCAAAATCCTCAATCCAGCAAAACTGTGCTGAAACATGAGGGAGATATTAAGGTTTATTCACAAATAAAAGCTGAGGGAGTTGTTACCACTAGACCTTGCCTTCAAAAAATACTAAAGGGAGTCCTGAAAGGTGAAATTAAAAAAAGTAACCCAAAGGCATATGAATAAATAAGCATTTCACTGCAGGCACATACACAGGCAATTATTAAAGCCAGTATTATAACAATGCTTTGTACCTATAATTTTTGTTTTCTGTGAGGTCTAAGAGAATAATCCTTCAAAGTAAGGGGGAATAAGGACACATATGCAATACCTTAATCAATAAAGAAAAAAAATGAAAAATTCACTACAGGAATTAAAGGTAGTTTTTGGCAGACAGAAAAATGATTCAGTGAACCTGAAGAAAGACCAATGTAAAGTATTGAGTCTGAAGAACAGAAAGAAAGAAGAATGAAGACAAGTGAAGAGAGCCTATGGGACCTGTGGAAAATCAATAAGCAGATCACATACGCATTGTGAGACTCTCAGAAAGAGAAGACAGGAGGGGCAAAGAAAATATCTGAAGAAACAATGGCTGAAAGTTTTCCAAATTTGATGGGAGACAGATAAAAATATTCAAAAATCTCAACATTCTCTAAGTAAAATGAACTCAAGAGATCCACACTAAGAAACATAACCACTGACCTTTCAAAAGCCAGAGACAGAATTTGAAAAGCTGTGAGAAGTGAATCATCAGGTACAAGGGATTCTAAATAAGAATATCAGCAGATTTCTCATCAGAGTCTTGGAGGCCAGAGGACAGTGAACTGATAGACTCAAAGTGATTTAAAAAACAGAAAAAAGCCAACCCAAAATCCTCAATCCAGCAAAACTGTGCTGAAACATGAGGGAGATATTAAGGTTTATTCACAAATAAAAGCTGAGGGAGTTGTTACCACTAGACCTTGCCTTCAAAAAATACTAAAGGGAGTCCTGAAAGGTGAAATTAAAAAAAGTAACCCAAAGGCATATGAATAAATAAGCATTTCACTGCAGGCACATACACAGGCAATTATTAAAGCCAGTATTATAACAATGCTTTGTACCTATAATTTTTGTTTTCTGTGAGGTCTAAGAGAATAATCCTTCAAAGTAAGATAAATACATTACTGTGGAGGCTAGTATTACAATTATTAGTGTAGAGATTAGTATCACATTAACAACCAAAGGTGGTGGGGATAGATTTGTAAAGGTGCAGTTTTTACAATTTATTGAAATTAAGTTGGTATCAATTCAAATTAGAATAGTCTAGTAGGATTTTTAAATATAAAATCTGCATCATCACCACAAACAAAAACCCTATAAAATGGACAATATGTAATAATAAAGAAATGTTGGCATTTCACTATAAAAATCAACTAAACAGGAAAGGGGGGTCAAAAAAGCTCTGAGGCATGTAGAAAACCAGTAGCATAATCATAGAAAGCCATCCTCCTTGTCAATAATCCTTTTATATTTAAAATGATTATATTCTCCAACCTGAAGACAGACCTTGGCAGAATAGGTAAACACAAAGGATCCAACTGTATGCTGTCTACAAGACTCACTTGAGATACAAAAACACAGACAAGTTGAAAATAAAAGAATGGAGAAATATATTCCATGCACATAGTGACCCTAAGAGAGCAGAGGTGCTACACTAATTCATACAAAATAGACTTTTTATTTTGCACCTAATGACGGGCCTTCAAAATATATGAATCGAAAACTAACAGAACTGAAGGGTGAAATATACATTTCTACATAATAGGCATTTCTCAATAACAGTGGGAGTCTTCAATACCCCACTTAGAGTAATGAACCAACCAACCAGACAGAAAGTAAAGAAGAAAACAGAGGATTCTGCCCTGGCCGGTGTGGCTCAGATGGTTAAGCTGTCCCATACACCAAAAGATGCCAGGTTCCATTCCTGCTTAGGGCACGTACCCAGGTTGCAGGTTCAATCCCCGGTTTGGGCGTGTATGGGAGGCAACCAATTGATGTTTCTCTCTCACTTCGATGTCCCTGTCTCTATTACTCTCTCTAGAATAAATTTTAAACAACAAGAAAAAAGAGAATAGAAGACTTCAACAATATAATAAACAAACTAGATCTCACAGACACAGACAGAGCACTCTACCCAACAACAGAACACACAGGGTCAGGTTCAAATGAGACATTTTCCAGGACAGACCATATTTTAGGTTAGTAATAGAAATTAACTTGTAAATAAATTAACTACAAATAAAGACATCATTAATAATATAATTACACTTGGCCACAAATTAGTATTAAATAATCAATAGTTTTAAAAAATAGATATCAAAGTGTCTTGTGACCATACGGGATGAAGTTAGAAATCAATTATCACAAGGTAGATTAGAAAATTCACAAAATTGTGAAACTTGAACAACACACTTTTAAACAACCACTGGATCAAAGAAGAAATCACAGGAGAAATTATAAATTACTTTCAGATGAATGGAAATGAAAACATCCCCAAACTTGTGAGACAGCAAAAACAGTGCCAAGGGGGAAATTTATAGCTATAAAAGTTTATAATAAGAAATGAAATCTGAGCCTTGACGGGTTTGGCTCAGTGGATAGTGCATCGGCCTGTGGACTGGGGGGTTCCCAGGTTCAATTCCAGTCAAGGGCATGTACCTTGGTTGCGGGCACATCCCCGGTGGGGGGTGTGCAGGAGGCAGCTGATCGATGTTTCTCTCTCATCAATGTTCCTACCTCTGTGTCCCTCTCCCTTCATCTCTGTAAAAAATCAATAAAATATAAAAGGAAAAAGAAAAAAAGAAATGAGATCTGAGCCCTTTCAGTTGGGTTCAGATTGGTTGAGTCGCCCTGGACACTGCAAGGTTGTCACTTCGATTCCTGATCAGGACACAAACCCAGGTTGCGGGTTCAATCCCCAGAGGTGATGGATCAATGTTTCTCTCTCACACATATGCCTCCTCCTCCCCCTCCTCCTCCTTTCCCCCCTCCCGCTTCCTCTACCTCTCCAAAATCAATGAAAACATATATTTAAAAAATGAGATCTGAAATCAACAACCTAACTTCACAACTTTAAGAACTAGAAAAAGAACTAAACCCAAAGCTAGCATAAGGAAGAAAATACTAAAGATTAGAGCAGAAATAAATAAGAGAAAAATAATAGTGAAAATGAATGAAACCAAAAGTTGGTTCTTTGAATTGATAAACCTTTAGTTAGATAGACTAATATAAAAAGAGAAGACCCAAATTCAGAAATGAAACTGGGGACATTAATATCAACTATATAGAAATATAAAATACTGTAAGAATACTATGAATAATTTTTATGCCAACAAATTAAGTAACTTAGGCAAAATGAAAAAATTCCTGGAAACACAAAACCTACCAAGACTAAATCACACAGATAAAGAAAATCTAAGAAGATCTATAACTAGTAAGGAGATTGAATCAGTAATCAAAAATCTCCAAATCAAAGAAACTCCCTAGACCTGATGGTTTCATGGTGAATTCTACCAATATTTAAAAAAACACAAACTTAAATTCTTCTCAAAAGTTTTTTGTTCAATTAAAGAGGATGGAAGTCTCTGAACCCATTCTATGTGCACTTGGGGGGGGTCCCTCAGCCCAGCCTGTGCCCTCTCGCAGTCTGGGACCCCTCAGGGGATGACCACCTGCTGGCTTAGTCCCGCTCCCC
>NW_005370568.1:251918-254137 GCF_000412655.1 Myotis brandtii | reverse complement strand
AATGTATAACTCCAGCTCTGACCCACCAGCCGCTGAAAGCTGGTTTCTGGGGTTTTGTTTAGCTTCTATATTTGTTACAAAGTTTAAAACTGCCAGCTCAGAGGCCAAGGCAGGCAGGCGGGGAGCGTTGGAGTCTGCCAGTCACTGGAGCAAGCAAGCCTCATGTTCGCTTCCAGCTGCCTGGCTGCCAGCCGCCATCTTGGCTGACAGTTAATTTGCATATACTCACTGATTAGCCAATGAAAAGGGTAGCGGTCGTACGCTAATTACCATGTTTCTCTTTTATTAGTGTAGATGATAGAGGCCTCGTGCATGGGTGGGGGCCGGCTGGTTTGCCCTGAAGGGTGTCCCGGATCAGGGTTGGGGTCCCGCTGGGATGCCTGGCCAGCCTGGGTGACAGGCTGAGGGGTGTTTGCAGGCTGGCCATGGCCCCCAGCCACCCAAGCTCCCAGTGGAGGCTGGCTGGAAGCAGGTATCTGGGATTTATTTATCTTCCTTAATTGAAACTTTGTTGCCTTTAGCGGAAGCCACAGGCGGCAGGGCAGGCAGGAAGCTTGGCTTCCTCCATTGCTCGGGCAACCAAGCCTTCTGCTTGCTCCAGCTCCATGGCTGCCGGCCACCATCTTGGTTGGGTTAATTTGCATATAGTCACTCTGATTGGCTGGTGGCTGTGGCTTAGGGTGTAGCAAAGTTATGGTCAATTTGCATGTTTCTTTTATTGGATTAGATTCTACTTACTGTATAATGCACATTTTTCATAAATTTCCAATATTCCAAATATATAAGATTATATGAACACCATGGAACAAAGGCTACTATTAAATGCTCACTACCTCTTTATGACATCTTCACTCCTTTGAAGCAGTCTCAAAAATAAGGCTTTCCCCTAAGATTTCTTATTTTTTTTAAAAATATTTTTATTGATTTCAGAGAGGAAGGGAGAGCGAGAGATAGAAACATCAATATTGAGAGAGAATCATTGATCAACTGCCTCCTGCACATCCCACACTAGGGATCGAGCCTGCAACCTGGGCATGTGCCTTGACCGGGAATCAAACAGTGACTTCCTGGTCCATAGGTTGATGTTCAACCACTGAACCACGCTGGCTGGGCTCCCCTAAGAGATCTTGAGCAACAGTATGGTCCAGGCTAACCAGGTCCACTTTTGTCTGGTTAACACCTGACAGAGTTAGCTTATATGATAAAAGCCTAATATGCTAAGTGTCCAGTAGACTTGTCAGCTGTTCAACCAATCAAAGTGTAATATGCTAATGATATGCTTAGGCTGCTCAACCACTCGCTATGACATGCACTGATCACCAAGGGGCATAAGTCGACTGGTCGACCAGTCTCTATGATGTGCACCGACCACTGGGGGCAGACACTCCAACCAGTAGGTTAGCTTGCTGCTGGGATCCGGCCGATTGGGACTGAGCAAGATGGGCCGGACACATCCTGGAGCCTTCCCACAGTCCCTCCCCGCTGGCCAACCTCCTGCTTCCCTCCCCAGCCCCAATCGTGCACTGGTGGGGTCCCTCGGCCTGGCCTGCAACCTCTTGCAATCCGGGACCCCTTGGGGGATGTCATAGAGCCAGTTTCGGCCCGATCACACAGGCCAGCCTAAGGAACCCCAATGGTGCAAGAATTCGTGCACTGGACCTCTAGTCTCAATATAAGATTATTTTTGGCTGACAATTCTACCTCCCATTTCTATAAGCCCTCCATCAACTCTGAAAGTTGGCCATTTTAAGTAGGGTGCAACTTGTTGTCAAGGATCAAGTCACCATGATTACTACATTTTTAATGCTAATAGTAGGCTTATTATTATATACTAGAGGCCCAGTGCATAACATTCGTGCACTGGAGGGAGGGGGTGTCTGTCAGCCCTGCCTGCGCCCTTTCACAGTCCAGGAGCCCTTGAGGGATGTCCCACTGATGGTCGGCAGTCGGACAACCTTGGCGCTGCCATGGAGGCGGGAGAGGTTCCTGCCACCGCCACTGTGCTTGCCAGCCATCAGCCCGGTTTCTGGCTGAGCGGTGCTCCCCTGGCTTCCTGTGTTGAGCGTCTTTCCACTGATGGTCAGTGCACATCATAGCAATCAGTCATTCCACTATTTGGTCAATTTGCATATTACTCTTTTATTATATATAACTAGGCCCGGTGCACACAAAAATTTGTGCACTCGGCGGGGGGGGGGGGGGGGGCCCTCAGGCCAGCC
>NW_005370568.1:215061-251586 GCF_000412655.1 Myotis brandtii | reverse complement strand
GGGGGCCGGCTGGTTTGCCCTGAAGGGTGTCCCGGATCAGGGTTGGGGTCCCGCTTGGGTGCCTGGCCAGCCTGGATGAGGAGATGATGGCTGTGTGCAGCTGGTCACACCCCCTTCAGGGTGGGGGTCCCCACTGGGGTGCCTGGCCAGCCTGGGTGAGGGGCTGAGGGCTGTTTTCAGCCTGGTGGGCGACTGAAGCTCCCAGCCTCTTTTTTTTTCTTTTTTTTTTATTCTGGGATTTATTTACCTTCTATAGCTGTCACTGGAGCTGAGAGCCAGCTCCAGCTCTGAGGCCGTTGCCGGCTGAAAGCAGGTATCTGGGTTTGTTTAGATTCTATAATTGAAACTCTGTTGCCATCACTGTCGCTCTAAGCTCTGAGGCCGCTGGCGGCTGAAAGCAGGTTTCTGGGGTTAGTTTAGCTTCTATAATTGCAACATTGTTGCATCTGGAGCTCAGAGCTGGGTGGTGGCAGGCGGGGAACCTTGGCTTCCTCCATCACTGGAGCAAGCAAGCCTCCTGTTCACTTCAGCTGAGTGGCTGCCAGCCGCCATCTTGGTTGGCAGTTAATTTGCATATCGCCCTGATTAGCCAATGGGAAGGGTAGCGAAGTTACGGTTAATTACCATGTTTCTCTATTATTAGATAGGACTAGAGGCCCGATGCATGGATTTGTGTACCAGTGGGATCCTTCAGCCTGGCCTGCAGGGGCCGATCGGGGAGAAACTGTGGGAGGGGACTCCAGGGCGTGTCCGGCCTGTCTCTCCCAGTCCCAATTGGCCGGTCCCCAGCTAACCTACCGGACAGAGCGTCTGCCCCCTAGTGGTCAGTGGGCATCATAGCAACTTGTCGAATGAAGGGTCGGACACTTAGCATATTAGGCTTTTATTATATAGGATAGTATTATACAGTTCTGCTTTACTTCAATGGAAATTCCTTTCTATTCATTACACATCTTTTCCATCTCTCTAAGAAGCCCAAGAGTTGATTGGCTATGAGTACAACTTCTCCCACACAAAGCAAAATTAAATCAACATTATGGGAATACTTAGAAGAGAAGCAAAACAAAAATAGAAGTAGTAACATTTACCTATTTCCTCTACTTACCCCTCATTACAAGAGTAGTTAGCCTGTGAACCAAACTGAAAACTTCCTTCTAGGCGGCCATTTAGGGGCTCTGCTAGCTGTGGACATGATTTTCCTGAAAGAAATTTTTTAAATTCGTTGATTAATACAAACTCCAAAACAGATCTGAATCAAAACCTAAATTCTACGTTGCTCTACTGAAAAGAATACTACTTTTCTTTCTTTAACTATTAAAAGGCCAAACTTAAGATTCACATTTACCCAGACAACTAACAAGAAAAAGATTACCTGGAAGTTTTTCAAAGCTTGAAAAAATACATGACTATCTAAAACCTACCTCCACGTGAGAAAACCATCATTGTAGTAACAGAATATGCCATCTAAAATGTATGAAAATCTTTAGAGCAATAAAAATAAAAAGTCTTGTGTACTTACTTGTACAAGCCTCCTGGAGACGAGGAGGTGCCCATGTGCCATCAAGCTGACAAACAGTGGAGGTGGGACGAACAAGAGGAACAATAAGCCTGTATCCTGGGCGACACTCATATTCTACTGAGAACCCAGCACTTACAGGGGGCACAGGATTACCCTTGGCTTTCATAGATTCATATCTTGGTATCTCATCACAGGCATCTGGGCATGAGAGAATAAGACATGGAAGTCAAGTATTTTCTCTTTTTCACCAGCCACGGATTCTGGCCTGGCAGCAGGCAGGTCCTTGGTGAGCTTATGGTTTCTTAAGGAATAAGGCGAATATTCATTCAACAGTAAGTTAAAGAGACAGCAGCAATAGTTTTGGTTTTTAATGTACTTATCGGTGTGCGTCCTTCCCCAGTTTTTCTCAGTTCATTTCACACTCACCTGTCTCCTAGGACATCGTCTACAGTATGCAGCCCTAGATCAGGGTCCTTGTCCACAGTTTGAAATGCAAACTGATGATGACTTGTCACCTCAGACTCAGCCTCCTCCCAGGAGGCAAGTTCCTAGAGGTCAGGGTCATCTGCCTTCTTTTCCTGCTACACTCTGCACCCAGTGGGTACTCTAGAAATGCTATGAGTAGAGGTATTGGGATTTCATAGATAGAAATAATATGGACTAAATTATTTCAAAATATAAGACTTCATATTAGCGAAGTGAGCATTTTTACAAGTGAGTAAACGCCATTTAAAATAAAACTGTATTACTTTGAATAGCTTCACATGAAAAAAATTCTGCTTTCTTAACATTACTTTAACTACACAATTGACCCTTGAACAATGCGGCGGTTCGGTCAGGGGTCCCCACACAGTTGAAATTCCACAGATGACTTTTGAATTCCCCAAAACTTAAATAGAGTGTTTCCTTCGTACCAGTGAGGGATGGGTTCCAGGACACCCCATGAATACAAAAACCCCTGCATGCTGGTCACTTATATGAAGTGGTGAACAATGCCTATAGTGTGTCCCCTGCATTGTCGGATTCCCAATTGCAGATGGAAAATACTGTTGGTTGTTTCCACAGACGTGAAACCTAGATACCAGCAGTTTCTATATATTTACTAGAGGCCCGATGCACGAAATTTGTGCAAGAGTAGGCTTCCTTCCCCTGGCTGCCGGCACAGGCTTCCCTCCTGCACCAGCACCGGGGACCCGGGCTTCCCTCCAGCGGCTGGCAGGCACCCGGGACCCACCCTGGCAGCCCCAGCTTCATCCGGAAGGTCGTCCGGGAGGCCATCCAGTCTAATTAACGTATTATGCTTTTATTATTATAGATAGAAACAAATGCAGGCATAAATGAATTCGGGTAGTTCAAACCAATGTTGTTCAAGGGTCAACAGTAATGTAATCTTCCTTCACAGATCAATGGATCATACAAGACCTCAGAAGCTCCCTGAGGTAGCTGTACGGGCTGTGTATCCGATATATATCCCTATAGTAAAGCTACTTCATTGCTATGCTTTTAGAGCTTTTTACTCCTGTTATTTTTGGAGGGGGGTAGTTTTCACTCTCTTTACATTTCTACTTAAGCAATTTGCCTTCTTTTTCAGTGGTTCTCAACCTTCTGGCCCTTTAAATACAGTTCCTCATGTTGTGACCCAACCATAAAATTATTTTCGTTGCTATTTCATAACTGTAATGTTGCTACTGTTATGAATCGTAATGTAAATATCTGATAAGCAGGATGGTCTTAGGCGACCCCTGAGAAAGGGTCGTTCGACCGCCAAAGGGGTCGTGACCCACAGGTTGAGAACCGCTGCTTAAAATTATCTGTGGGCTTGAAAATCTAACCAATCTCTTAGAACAATTACATACAATAATGTGATGGAGACACATCAAGTAAAGCCATAGAAGACTAAAAGAATGCAGAGGCCTCTCCTATAAAGTTTAAGGCTTAAGGTAGATCTATTTTGCTCCCTAAGGAATCTTTCCTCTTTTACTTCCTTAATCTTGGACTTATTTCAGATTGAGAGACCAGTAAAGGGAACTCTAAACACGTGAAATTTTACTCTTTTTTTTCTTATCATATTCTAAATTCTAAAACTCTATACCCAGTCCAACATTTCATTTCCATCATCCACCTACTGGCAAATGTTTTCAGTATTTCCACTATGCTGCCCTTGATATCCGAATGTTCCTCAATCAACTGCTCAAAACAAAACAAATGCAAAAAGCAAACCAAATCCCCTAGTAATTAAAAGCATTGTTTAAAATAACATTGATGAATGTTATTTTATTGATGAATAACATTACATTTACTTGAATACCCTGAGCTAGATATTGTCATTTTCAATAGGAAAACAAACATGGGCTAGAAATTCTATACAATTGTGTTCAGATACAAATGCACAACAACATTCTAGAATTTCCTGGAACCACCACGAAAGAAAT
Organism: Myotis brandtii; assembly: GCF_000412655.1. Taxonomy (NCBI): domain Eukaryota; kingdom Metazoa; phylum Chordata; class Mammalia; order Chiroptera; family Vespertilionidae; genus Myotis; species Myotis brandtii. The sequence continues at coordinate 247,635 of NW_005370568.1, read as the reverse complement.
CATGTAACAGCATGACCACAATTAAATTATACAAGTATCCTTTGTTTTATGCATTCAATCTCAGTAACTATCTTGAAAGCAGATAAAGGAGAGAGGATTCCTGATATGACTTTCACATGTAGTGTCTATATGGAAAAGGAAAAGTCAGTAAGATCGTTTAATCCATTCAACTAATTTGAAGTATTTCTTCCCACTAACATACACCATGAAAGACATGCTTCCACCAATGTGCATGTCAGTGTTCGGCAACCAGTTTATCACAAGCTATATACACTGTAATAATTGAATGCCATACCACATCTTTTAATAAGCAAATTTCTTCCCTTGCTCAGAATACTGAATTTTTTTCTATGTGAATGTTTATAAACTAAACATCCCAGGACCCAGAAAAATAGCACCTTGACTTAGTTTTTTCTAGGTAGTTTAAATACAATTATTATTTGGCTGCAATGCTACACTTTAACATAGATGACATTAAATAAGATGATGGGCTGCATTCAGAAAACTTGCCAATGTTCTAGATGGGTTTCGGGAAAATGAAATCATTTTCTGCTATGGATCAAGAGAACTGCTCACCTTGTCTACACTTGTCAAAACTGGGTAAGCACTCTCTCCCTGCTTGCAAAAATTAAAATCACTTTCTGACATGAGTATACACACCCCTCTGCCCAGATTGGTGCCTTCAGAAAATCATGGTGTCGCACCAAACCAGAACCCCAGTGAAACCTGACAATCCTGCTCCCCCTCCCACTGTCTACACAACACCCTCTTTTTAAACTTTCTTTGCTTCCTAAAACGCAGACACTGGCATCTACACCTGCCAATTATTTCTCACTGCCTCATTTGTAGGCCTACGAAAATCACTAAATTACTTTCAAAGTCATTAAGTGGCCTCCTTGTTCTTCAATGACTCCTAACCCTTTCTTCCTTGGTAGTTTTAGTTGCCGTCTAGAACATCTGGAGCTATTGGTCACTCTGTCTTGGCTCCTTTCTGCCTGAAAAGCTCTCTTTGGTTCCCAGGACAGCATGACCACTTGGTTTTCAGTTTGTCCTCTGTCTGACTGCTCTCCCTTCTCTGCCTGATTGGATAATGTGACATTTCTAATAGGCAGTTCTCTTGATATTGCATTCTGCAGACTCCCCTGAGCAGGTAAATATACTCCCATGACTTCATTACCCCTAAAAAGAGCTACCTCTCAAATACCTTTCCATCCTAGATCTCCGGCTGGGGTGACAAACCTATATATTAAATTGACACCCCACACAGCTCCACTTGGAAAGTGTCATGCTGTCTCAAATAACATAATGCATGTGCTCTATTGATTCTTCACAGGCATACCAAGCAAACTAGTTCAATTGGTTTCCAGAACTGAATGTCTGCTCATCCTCTAGTTCAGCAGTTCTCAACCTGTGGGTCGCGACCCCTTTGGTGGTCAAACGACCCTTTCACAGGGGTCGCCTAAGACCATCCTGCATATCAGATATTTACATGACGATTCATAACAGTAGCAACATTGCAGTTATGCAGTAGCAACGAAAACAATTTTATGGTTGGGTCACAACATGAGGAACTGTATTTAAAGGGCCAGAAGGTTGAGAACCACTGGTCTAGTTCTATCCTTACTTCTACAGCCACTATCATTTATCTGGATTGTGACCAGTTTCTGGATAGGTCTCCTTACCCACACCTTGGCACTATTCACTCAATTCATTTTTCATATTGTTACCCGAATAATATTGATATGACACAGTGACCAAGGACTTTCCAAGTCAGGTACTTTGCAATGGATCCCCAGTGCCCTCAGGATAATGTCTAAGGCTCCTTGGCATGGCTAACAGACTTACAATCTGCCACTATCTCAATCCTGCTTTCTCTTGCACACTATTGTCAAGCTATATTCAGTCCCTTGGGGCCCATTACATTACTTTAGCATTGTAGGCCTCCATGCATTATTTTACTTCAGTTTTGACCAGAAACCCTGTCATTCTTCCCACCCACTCATCTTTCAGTTACATCTTAGATGCCAATTCTTCCTTGAGGCTCGACATGTCACTCAAAATACTGGGATGTCATCATGATACCCCAATATACTTTTCATATTGTAATTCTTTATTATTGTCATTCCCCGCAAGACTGTCTCATTCATCACTGCATTTCTGGTACCTAGAACCAGAGCTGAATGAGCACAGTTGTCAGTTCTATACACTCTTAGACCAAAATTAAATTCTTTATGGTTCAGCCAGCTTGTTCCAGAGATATCTGCAAAGCATAATTTTTTCTTCAGGTTTTGCCTGTATTCAAAGTTTTTTTTTTTTCATTGGTTTAGTTATAGATATTTATTTCCCTTTACTAGAGTTTTAAATTTCTTTCATGTCAAAATATTTATGCTTGGATGAACCCATTTCCCATTACTGCTATTATTAGCAATAGTATTTTAACATTATCAAAGATGGATTGTAGGCCAGCAAGTTTCAGTAGCAGCAGCCTTGCTCCAAAAGGAAGAACATCATCACTGTTGCAGTGAAACAGCCTGATTTTAAAAGTCAGGCAAGTGCCAACTGAAGCCACTCAGCTAAAACAAGGCCTTGACCAGAAAAGGATGAAACCTTAAATTAGATCTGGAGGACACTCCTTCGGGTAAGGCTGACTTCTCATGTCTCAGTAATAATTCTTATTTAAATGGCAAATATTTAACTGTATATGCAATATCATCACTGTTTGATGTAACTGAAGTGGAACCTTTGCCTTTAGCTACGACAGCCCCCCAAGCTCATTCCGGCCTGCACTTTAGCCGAGAGCCTAACTGCTGATATTTCTACTGATAGGAGAGATGCCTTTGGAATAGGTCATGATTTGGAATGTTGTCGAAGCAACATGGCTTTCTTACTTCCAGCTGAAATTTAAAAATGGCCTGTATGTTCAGAAATTACTGGATGCTATACTTTTAGCTATTATTAAGATCCCAGGGAATTCTAAACCTGACTCCACAAGGAATGCAGTCCTTAAAAGGAACCAACAACAGTCAAACCTCTGGTATGGCCAAAGGGATATTTCCTCAAATGATAACGTCAAAAAACTGGCTAGTGACGTCCAACAATTGGCCTCAGGAAAAAGAAAAACAAAACTGGAAATCTGATAAGTGTTGGTTTGATATAAAGAAGCTCTGGTTCAGGCCAAATAACAGCCCAGTCCAACCAGAGGCTCTAAAATTCCCACTCCGAACTACTGCACACGCATTAAGCCACTGGCCCACTGACAAAATGATAGCATCTATGCATCAATATTAGTGGGCACCTATTAATAAGGCCCCCAAAAGTACCTATTTGTCCCACTTGTCTAAAATACGAGCCAGGAAAGCCTGATCCAACTGCTGCCGGATATTTTAAGTTGCCTAATGGACCATTCTCAGTCAGGCAAATGGATTTCGTGTAGCTTTCCCATCTCGTGGATATGAATATATTTTAGTCGTGGTCTGTATGTTTTCTCACTAGACTGAAGCTTTTCCAGCAGACAGGCTACTGCTTCTGCTGTGGCTAAAGTCCCTGTGAGAAGATCGCCCTCACCTAGAGAAGCCCTCCAGAACCCACAGGGGTCAGGGAACCCATTTTACCAGTCAGGTGCTTTCACAGTTTTGTACTGTATGGCCAGTTTGACAACACTTTCACTGCACTGAGCATGCTCAATCCTCAGGTTTAGTCACATGCACTAACAGCATTAAGACTCGTTGACAAAATTTGCAGAAACCCTCCACGTACCTTGGCCAAAAGCACTGCAGTTGGTCCTTCTAAATCTCAGATCCTCCTCCTTTAGAACTCAAACTCTCACAGCGCCCCTGCCTCTTTTGATGGACAACAGGTCAAAGGAGATATACTTCAATATTATAATGGCCTAAGTTCTTCTATCAAAATTAACCACTTTCTGCCCTGGCTGGGTAGTTCAGTTAGTTAGAGCACTGTCCTGATACGCCAAGGTTGCAGGTTCGATCTCTACTCAAGGCTCATACAAGAATCAACCAGTGAATGCATAAATAAGTGGAACAACAAATCGATGCTTTTCTCTTCCTTCCTCTCTCTCACTCATATCAATAAATAAATTTTTTAAAAAAGAAATCTTTAAGAACATTAATGTTTTGGTAAAGCAATCTTTTCACAGTGAACTCCAGGGAGATGAAGACCTTAAACAACACATTGTGCACGCTGGACACTTCATCTATTGGAAAAGACTCTGCAACCTCGCTACCAAGGCCCCTATCAGATCCTGCTAACCAGCCCTTCTGGGGTCAAACTTCAGGCAATACATTCCTGGACTCAGGTGACACATCTAAAAAAAGCACCTAATCCTGACTGAACCTGCACCCTATCTAGTGACCTGAGGGCGAAAATTTCCCAAAATTGATGCAGAGTACACCTGATGAGACATCTACCCCAGGATGTTCAGACCAAGCCAATTAGAAGGTTTCAAACTCACGAAAGTCTCTCTTTCATAGACTATTAACTGATCATGGATTCTTATCCAATTCAGTCTCTGAATTTGCAACCTACAGGCTTACTGATAAGACATTTTGTTTCAGTTTCTTTTGAGAGAGCAATATTGCTTAATTGCTTCATGTTTTATACCGGCAGTATGTCTTCCCAAAGCTCTTAATTCTTTCTGTGCTGAGTATGCCTTTGGGGATTCACTATTCTACAAGGCAAACTGGAGAAGGGTAATTCCTGGGAGATCTCACTGCCCCTCCCGATTCCTCATTACTCGAATGATAGGATTACAACCTGTACATTTTCCTCTGACATGGAACATGACACTCAGGAACGGTCCTTCCTGGCATCAACGGGTCCTTCCTGGCCTCAACGAACAAAAGGCCACTGAATCCAAAAAGACCTGACTCTTGATCAGCAATGATTTTGGAGAAAAATCATTCAAAAGGGGTCATGTGAAAATTAAAAAATAGAAATCTCATTTAAAATGGAGTCAGGAGGCTAGATGAGAAAACTCACACACACATTAAGCAACACATATGGATGATCCCAAATGTGAGAGACCTTACCATGCATTTCCCACAGAAAGTGATGCTATTTTGCTGCCTCAACAGGAGGAAGAAAAAGATTCCTCCTTGCCTATTCAGCTGATGAGACTGCCAGAACCCGGCCAATGAGAAGTCACTATTCTTCAAACTTTCAGTTCCTCTCCTTTCTTTCTCTGGGCTTGTTGTTGGTTCACCTTTAGACAATATGTCCTGAAATACAATTCTTTGTTGTTTCCAAATAAACTCATTCTGTTGGACAAGTATGTGGCTATCTATTTGTTTAAGGAAAATATGATTACAGAAGCTTCCTCCTAGAGGCCAGAGGAGTTTTGTTCCTGAGCTTTCAAACTCAGCTGAATATATTTAACTTCCTGCTACTTAATAGTTATACAACAGTGTTGATACTGAGGCAAAACAGTGAGCATTTGTAATCACAAGTGTGACAAGACACACAAGATCTCTGTATTCTAGTGGGAAGAGAACCGAAAACATCGTTTTGGAAGGGTAATTACAAGTTAGGGTGAGTGTGAGTGTGAGTGTGTGTCTACCTGAGATAGGATGGTCACAGAAGGTCCCTCTGATGGGGTAACAACACCAATGAGTTGGAAAGATAAGAAGGAGCCAATTATGCAAGAGGCAGGAGGACAATGCTCCTAGACTGAGGAACAGCAAGTGCAGAAGCCCCAAAGTGGCAGAGTTTGTTCTGTCTCAGAGCAGAAAAGCCTTCCCTTCCACCAGGCGTTTGTTAAATGCTGTCAGAGAATCACGCTCCATCCCTCCAGAGCACCTGTCTGGGGTTATAACACTAGTATCAAGCCCAGCTGGAGTGGCTGGGTGGTTGAGCATCGACCTATGAATCAGGAGGTCAAGGTTCCATTCCCTGGTCAGGGCATATGTTCTGTTTGTGGGCTCCATCCCTGGTGGGGGTGGGGGGTGTGCAGGACGAAGCCGATCAATGATTCTCCCTCATCATTGATGTTTCCATCTCTCTCTCCCCCTCCCTTCCTCTCTGGAATCAATTAAAAAATATATATGTATTTTATTTTATTTTTTTAAAGACAAGTATTTTGGCCCTGGCCAATGTGTTTCAGTAGGTTGAGTGTTGTCAAAGCATGGAAAGGTTACCAGTTCGATTCCCAGTCAGGGCACATGCCCAGGTTGTGGGTTCAATCCCCAGTCAAGGTGGGTTCAAGAGGCAACCAATCAATGTCTGTCTGTCTCTCTCTCTCCCTTCCTCTCTCTTTAAATTCAATTAAAACGTATTTTTTTTAAAAAAAAAAAAGACTTGTATTATGGTTTGGTTAGCAGTCCCAATAAATTTTAGCAAATAAGTCCCAGCTTTAGTTTATGACCTGTAGGGGAAAACCATATTAACATTATTTATTGTCCATTTCTTGGGATACTAATTTCTCACTGGGTTTGCCTACCAACGTTTTTAGGTTACTTTGGATAGCCCCTCAAATATGACTCAACCTAAAACAACACCAATAACAAAAAACACACGCCAAAATACATTTAGTAATTGAATAGGTTACTGCGTATATTACATGGGAACAAGACCACACCGGGCGCAACAGTCAGCAAATCAATGCCAATACGAATCCAGGCAACAAGAAGCCCGTTAACTTTAATTACAAAAGCACTGAGCGCCCTTCCAAAACCACACCTCTCACTCAACGGCTCCGCATGCGCTCCCAGCCCCCACACGGAGAAAGCAGCGCGCTTCCTTGCCCCACACTCCGCACCCCTGCCCAGGCCACTTCCCGTAAGCACACACCCGACAACAACAGATAACACCCGCCCGGGCTTCCCCAGCCGACCCCATGGGGCACCAACACATCACACCGCCCAGGAAACACAGCGCAAACACCCACGGCGGGCACGCGCGGGCCCTGGCGCATTTTCTATTTGTTGAGGTGGTTGACACAAAATCTTTTCACACTGTGGGGGGTCACCACTCCAAGCCACATTATTCCTATCTCCAGCAAGTTCACAACGTAGGACTGGTGTTCCAACTAAGTGATAGCCCACATTACAAGAATAGTTAGCCTGTGCACCAAACTGAAAAGTTCCTTCTAGGCGGCCATTTAGGGGCTCTGCTAGCTGTGGACATGATTTTCTTGTACAAGCCTCCCGGAGAGGAGGTGCCCATGTGCCATCAGGCTGACAAACAGTAGTGGTGGGACGAACAAGAGGGACAATAAGCCTATATCCTAGGCGACACTCATATTCTACTGCGAACCCAGCACTTACAGGGGGCACAGGATTACCCTTGGCTTTCATAGAGGCATATCTTGGTATCTTATCACAGGCATCGGTGGATGCGGGTAACCAGAGCGCGAGCGTCACCAAAAGGATCCCAACGAAGTGGCTCCAAGAAGAGAAGGGACGGCGACGAGGTGCCCTCCGAGGCCCGCGAGAAGCCGTCATTTTCCGGGAGGTGAGCAGGAAGCCGTTGACCAGCACCCGACCCAGCAACCCGGAGACTCAAGAAGCCTTGAAGGCGGAGCCCCAATGGGCCTGGACCACGCCCGAGCGGAAGTAACTGTAGGGGGCGGGGCCAATAGCGAGCCGCAAGGCGGGGCCTCGGGCCGGGGCGGAGCCTTCGCCCAGGAGGGAAAGGGGCGTGGCCTGGCCGCGCTCTAACCCGGCAGGTCATTGGCAGCTCAGGCTCCGCCCGCGCCGGCGGGGGACTGACGGTTCTCCACCTGACAGGGTTTGCGGGAAATGGTGGTTCACCACCGCGTCCTTAAACAGGCAGTTACCACTCCACTCAGGAAGGGTGGACAGGAAACAAGAGCTGGCCCAGTCATCACTGCGCCCTTTCCGGAGCCCGGGATGGAAACATAAAGCTCATGGACCTGAAAATAGAAACCCAGAGCCCAGACCGGGGTCGCCTAGGGACCAGCACCCCTAGGGGGCTCCACTTTGGTCCTGGGGCCACCAGACTGCCAGTAGTACCAGGGCCCTTGCTCAACATTTGGCATTAACTCGGCATAATTAGGGACGACACCTGAGATCTCCGTGGTTGAAGGCCTGCTACTGGATCCTCTCGATGCCTGCTAGATTTCAAAATCACCAAGATGGTTTGGCCACTGCATTCCCAGCCCCTCATGTAAATGCTCTGCCCCTTACTCCCTTGAGAGAACCCGTGGGAAGGTAAATTAATACCTGGCCATAAACATATGGGCCCTTGCTCTTCATCAATTAACTGTTTTGTTGAAGAGGAAGTGCACATGAATGAAAAAGTTAAGGACAAGGATGTATTAAAGGCAAATTCTTGGAAGTAATGAATACCATTATTGTTCGGATATATAGGAATTAATAATACGGAGAATTTTTCTGATGAAACAGTCTCTCAATGCTAGAAATATAAGAATGAGCAAGATTTATTTGTAGAATTGTGAGTAAACCTGTATTAATAAAACAAAAGCCGGTAATATGACCAGTATTAAAAGAACAAACAAAAAGAATTAACATTTTCTTCCTATTAGTTGCAAAGGATAAAAATGTGATGACTGGGCCAGCTCTTGTTTCCTTTCCACCCTTCCTGAGTGGAGTGGTAACATTGGGGGGGACGAGGACCCACAAAACTTTGGTTTGTAACATAATTTTTGTGTGTTTCTGAAGTTTTTAAATAGATCTGACTTTTAAAGCAAATAGTTACATTTAGAGTTCATCCCACAGAGACCATCAGTCCTGTGAGCCAAAATGTATAATTTTGGGGGGAAAAAAATAAGCTCTTAAGTATCTAGCGAAAGTATAAGGAATTTTTGCCAGATGGCTAATGGGATGGAATTCTGTGCAGTAAGCAGTGTTAAAATATATATATATATATAATGTGAGAAACTATCTATTCTTTAGTGGAAAAAGCAGACTCCAAATCAGTATGTGCCTTTTGGTATTCCTTTTATAAGACAAAAGTAGTTTATTGATACACGTAAAGAAAGATTAGATGGAAATATACCAAAAAAACACACAAAACACCTAACAGTTGATAGGATTGTGCATATTTCATTTTTTGTGCTTTTCTGTTTTCTATATTGACTTAGGGATATGTTTGGAATCAGGTAAAGAAATTTTTTTTAATAACCCAACTTATATATCAACATCTACTTTGTTCATAGAATAGTGATAGAAACTATCACAGAAGGTTAAGGAATGAGAGGATGATGAGGAAATGGAAGCTCTCAATACAAACCTCAAACACATCTCCTGGAATCAGAAAACTGTATATATATTTAAACAGTTTAGCATCTGAGATGTACTAACGACTTTCAGGGCTCAACAAATCATGGAATTTCCTCTTCTTCTCAGACCAACACAATGTTTGGATTGTTAGCTGAGCCGTAAAACAGTACCAGTGTGTGTGGAGGTGATGTATAAAATAAAGGCCTTACAGGGGTGGGCACACTTTTTGACTCGAGGGCCACAATGGGTTCTTAAACTGGAACGGAGGGCCAGAACAAAAGCATGGATGGAGTGTTTGTGTGAACTAATATAAATTCAAAGTAAACATCATTACATAAAAGGGTACGGTCTTTTTTTTTTTTAAGTTTTATTCATTTCAAACGGGCCGTAGTTTGTCCACGGCTGCCTTAGAATCTTGGATTATTAAGTGCAGACACTCCAGATGACATTTACTTGAAGGAGGTATAAGTAAGGCAACAAATAGGAAACTCAATGAGGGGGATTTAGACTCTGTCTTCATTATTATAGTTGTAAAGGTATAACAGAAATGTTTTGTGGCTCAATGTTGGCACTTATTTATGCAAACAGAGAATCTATTCTCTACAATCATCTATCTGTACACTATGTTATATGTCAATTATATCTCAGTAAAGCTGGGGGAAAACTTTCCCATCTATTTCTAGGCTTGGAAGTAAGGTGTATGTTTTGTTTTGTTTTGTTTTCATGAGAAGATTTAACAGGGTAAAAAATATAGCTAGTGTTCAGTTTCCTAGTTATAGGTACAGTGGGGCCTTGACTTACCAGTGTCCCGACTAAGGAATTTTTTGAGATACCAGCTGTCTCTCAGCCGATTTTTTGCATTGAGTTGACAGAGTAATTTGAGTTAACGAGCTCCTTAATGAGCTCCTTAACAAGCTCGGTCTCGGAACGAATTAAACTCATAAGTCAAGGCCCCACTGTACTAGATTAGATTCAACGATTAGGATTTACTTGAACTTTCTTCCTACCAGTGAAATTTCTATGCCTCGAAATCATCAAACCATTTTTTTAAATTCTCACCCAAGGATACAATTTCTAGAGAAAGTGGGAGGAAGAGAGGGAGGAAAGAGGGGGAAAGACAGAGAAACATTGACCTGAGAGAGACACATCAATTGGTTGCCTCCTGCACGTTCTCCTACAGGGGCTGTGGAACCTGCAACCAAGGTACCTGCCATTGGATCCAACCCACAAACCTTCGGTCCAACGGCCCACACTCTAACCACTGAGAAAAACCGGCCAAGGCATCAAACCATTCTTAGCATCATAAATGGTATCCTTGTTGGTTTCTTTAACTCATTTGGAGTTGACTCACCTGAGGCTCCAACTGATATGTTCTGAACCTTGTTCCTTGTTTTTCTGGACAAGCTCCATGAAGGAGGGATAGAGTTTTCTCACTTTTTCTCAAATGCTCAGATAGTTCCAGGCCTGTAGTAGGTACATAATAAATACATATTAATTACTAAATAAACATGTATTGCTGGCAAATGATTTAACATCTTCCTGCCCATTCTTCGTAAGCATGGGAGATGTCTGAGAGATTTTAATTGTAATAGTAATTAGACACAGAGAACAAAGCTGGATTTGACTCTAAAAGGAATGAACTACAACTGTCTGCACAGAAAACCCTCCTAAATCAGGCAAGGAAGCTAACTAATCCTTGAGGTGGAGCTAATGTCCGCCCCTTAGTCTTGAGATGACTTGTGATGGAATTCACAGCAGAGTATTGACTCAAGAGAGTCAATGCCTTGAGGAAAGTAGGGGAGTAAACACTAGTGCAGTGGTTCTCAACTTTCCTAATGCCGCGACCCTTTAATACAGTTCCTCACGTTGTGGTGACCCCCAACCATAAAATTATTTTCGTTGCTACTTCATAACTAATTTTGCTACTGTTATGAATCGTCATGTAAATATCTGATATGCAGGATGTATTTTCATTGTTACAAATTGAACATAATTAAAGCATAGTGATTAATCACAAAAACAATATGTAATTATGTATGTGTTTTCCGATGGTCTTAGGCGACCCCTGTGAAAGGGTCATTTGACCCCCAAAGGGGTCGCGACCCACAGGTTGAGAACCGCTGCACTAGTGGTTCCTCCAGTTTCCCCTCAAAATATTGTCAATGAGGAGAGAATGGAAAATATGCATGTTTGTAGACCAGGTTTTGAGCTGTGTTAGATCTTCTTTAAGGCTTTATGAATGGAGGTAAGGATGTGTGTGGATGTCATTAAACAGAGGCCAACTTCTTTAAAATAAAACAATGTTAGATGATTCTTTGCCGCTTACATTAGTATATTTACATGATGCCGTTCAGAGGTGGGGTAGCAGCATGAATGCACCTGTGAATGCTCTCAGAAAAGGCCTCCTACTGTCCTGGTGAATTACACAGCAGGTGTTTGTGGAAACCTGAAAGAGAGTGGCTACAGGGAAGAAAACCATCTTTTTTGATGTTGGCCCTAGGAGCCATACCACCTCTATTTGCACCTGGTAAAACCTGCCAGTCAATAGCTGTTACCAGAAGAGCATTACTGTGTATGCCACACCCACAACAGCTATTCTGAAGCCAGTCAAATACAGAAAGGGCATTTTCTCAGAAGGGATGTATTTTCATTTTGTTTCCTGTTGGCTTTGGATGGCTTGAAACAGTAAACATATTACAAAGCATATTCCGTAAGTAGATTTGCAAAGATAAAACCTTTTATTCCTTTCTCATTATAATGGTGTAGATCATTTAAGCTTCACAGTCTTAAATGAATGTCCATCTCACAAGTGTACAAAAAGGCAAACAAAACAGAGCTAGAATACTAGCTCTAGAAAGAGCTTTTGGCGGCAACTGGCCCAGCCCCCGCAGTTCCTATCTTACTCTTGCATTTTCCAAATTCTCCTTAATGAGCCCAATTCCATATTACACACATTTGAAAATAAGGAAAACGACAAACTTGTAAACAGAAATCTCAGGCAACACTTTCTTCCTTTGAGTAACTGAGACTAGTTATATGTCCTAAGTGCAGTCTTTCCCCGGACTAGACAGTGTGTTCATTTCAGCACAAAAGAAGGAAGAGACGGAGTGACAGCATCCACACTCCGAGGAGGGAGCTTCCTTAGGAACTGGGAGAGCTCCAGCATGTTCATGTGTACATGTCGGCAGCTCTGTGAAGTCACTTCAAGGATTTTGAGTCTCAGATCTTATTCTGTTGAAATGAATCGGCTCCTTTCCGACGAGCATTTTAATTCGAGGTGTTCTCCTGCTTTATAGTTTTTGTCAAGGAAGGACACTGAAGTAACAGGAATTTTCATGTGGATGGCAGCGTGGTCGACAACTGAACCACCCAGAATGTATATGTTGTTGATCATCAGTGCTAGCATTACACATAAGTTACAAGGTCAGAATAATGTGGAGGTTTTTTTGTCCTCTGTTGTGGTAGCTATGTAGGGCACAAGACAGTATGGCATAAACTACGAAGATAAGAGAGATTAATTATTAACTGACCTTTCCTCGTTGCTTCTTTTGTCAAAAGTGTTCTCAGAGGTGAGCAAATGAATAAAGAGTCTCATTCCAGAAAACCTACAGGTCCATTATAACACACGAATTATTTCCTTCAGTCTTTTCTTTTCTGAACCATGGCTGTGGCAGGGGAAGTAAACAGGATCCATTAGTTGGGAGGAGGCATGTCCTCCTGCACTGAACACAGTCAAGACTGAAAGGAGTATTGCATAGTCTAAGGCAGTGATTCCCAAAGTGGGCGCTACCGCCCCCCGGTGGGCGCTGCAGCGATCCAGGGGGGCGGTGATGGCCACAGGTGCATTTGGGGGCGATGAGTAACTGCTATTAAAATTTAAAAAAAATTAATTTCCAGGGGCTGAGTAATATTTTTTCTGGAAAGGGGGCGGTAGGCCAAATAAGTTTGGGAACCACTGGTAAGGGGTCCAAATGCTTCCTTGGCCAGGATGAAGCCTCTCCTCTTTCTTAAAGCCGGGAACACTGTCCTTCCACCAAGGCACAGACCCCTAATGGGGCTATCAGTTCACCTGACACCCCAAGCAATTACTGCCGCCTGATCCCTCTTTCTAGCTCATAAATTATCCCAAGATAAATTATCATCTGTTACATACATCATCGTTGAGCATTCTCATGTCCTTCCATACCTGTTGTTGGAGTGTGCCTTTTTACCAGTATCACCCACACTACTCCTATACCTGTCCTGAGCGCACAGGTTTTCAGCCTGGTACAAACTCTAAGTCACACCTTGTCTCTGAGATATTGCCACAAATGATTAACCATCTCCTGTAGAACACCTGTGGTCAAAACTCCACTAGTAAAAGAGCACTTTGAGATAAATTCATTAAGGAATTCCTACCTTTTTATTAAAAGGTGGCCAACCATCGATGTACGAAATTTGAGATTCACCTTGATGTAAAAGAATGTGTTCAAAAAGTTGAGAATAAAATTAAATTTTGAAAATTCATTCTCAAATATTTCCCAAATACTCTTCATTTGATTAAGTCTATACTCAGAAATTTTGGTAACGTTAAAAAGTGGTCTTTACTCGAGTTAATTTAGCATGGGAAAGAAAACACATAAGCACAACCTATGGTATTTTATAAGTGACTAATCATTGCTTAAAGAATGAACGAATGATCAAGTAAATGAATGCCATAGAATTAATAGGCAAAAAACAACAAATGAAAGGTCAAATACAATGGGATGTGTTTATATACAGTTTTTAATGAGGAGGAAATGATTGTCATTTGGTGAGGAAAACAAACACAGATTCAATATTATACAGTGAACATAACTTCAAGGTGAGATCCTGTAAATGTAAAATATAAAGCTTAAAAAATACTAATCAGTGGGTGGGGGCTATTATAGGTAATTTTTATATTCTTTATGTTTTTTTTGCGTTTTCCATGTTTTCAATAAGAAGCACAGATTACCTTAAAAGAAAATCGTTTACTTAAAAATTGGAATAGACAGAGAGTTCTGTGAGTTCCAAAAAGAGACATCACTTTGGACTGGAGTTATTTGGGCATTTGGGAGAGCTTCTTGGGTCAGTGAATCCCGAGCTGGGTTCATGTAACTTAGGTCAGAAGGAAGATGGCAATGTGTTTTAGGCAGGTAACCTGGCAGGAATAGGGTAAATCAAATGATATTTTAAGCAATCTTTTATAATATTTTAAAATAAAATCTTTTAAAGACAAACGTTGCCCTCACCGTCTGGTTATATAGTCTTTTATATTTGGTGGCAGCATAGCTGGCTATGAATCAGTTTTGCACAACTTTTCCATCAAAGTTCCCTGATAAGAGAGGAAAACAAATGCATCACCCCAAGAGCGTTGGAGGCTAACTTAAAGCATCCGAAAAACACAACATTTTGTGCCTTATTTTATCTTAAAATCTCCTCCATTATTTGCCTTCTTCTCCCTTATAATGCATTTGTGTTAATACAGAAGTAATGTTATTTCTCCTTCAAACTATTGGAAAAACATTAGGAAAAAATATTTCCCTAGATGACTATGCCATTTTCCCTCATGACTTCCGTGTCTCCTTGGTATACTAGCCACACATTCCCCAGGCATATGTAAATGCCTTGGTCCCATTTGAGAAGGATCAAGGTCCATGATTATTAAATCTTCAAAAAGTTAATTACCAATTTTGAATTTTAAAAACTCAACAAACATTTTTTTTATTTTAATAATTGAATACTTTATTAATTTATTTATTTTACTCCTCACTTGAATATATTTTTCCATTGATTTTTAGAGAGAGCAGAAGAGAGGGAAAGACAGAGAGAAACATCGATGTGGGAGAAACACATAGATTGGTTGCCTTCCGCACAAGCCCCGACCAGGGTTGGGAAGGAACCTGCAACCGAGGTATGTGCCCTTGACTGGAATCGAACCTGGGACCCTTTGGTGTGCAGGCCGACGCTTTATCCACTGAGCTAAACCAGCTAGGGCTCAACAAACATTTTGTTTGCTCCCATAAACAGTCATGAAAAACATGCTCTTGGACAAAAGCAAAGTGAGTGTAAACCAAATAATAAACATAGGGCTTTGCAAATTCATTTCTAGTTTTTTGGTTGGTTTGTTTAGAAAAAAAAATGGAATTGGCTATATCTTAGTTAACTAGAAATGCCTCTCCCATCCCCTTCCCTTTTTTAAAAAAAAATATTTTATTGATTTTTTACAGAGAGGAAGGGAGAGGGAGAGAGAGCTAGAAACATCGATGAGAGAGAAACATCGATCAGCTGCCTCCTGCACACCCCCCACTGGGGATGTGCCACAACCAAGGTACATGCCCTTGACTGGAATCGAACCTGAGACCCTTCAGTCCACAGGCCGACACTCTATCCACTGAGCCAAACCGGTTAGGGCTCCCCTTCCCTTTTCAAGTGGCCACTTGCACTGTCCTCTGCTCAATGTAAATATCACATGCCAGGTGCACATTGATATGGAAAGAGGTAGGACAGAAAGAAAGAAAATTTACTAAAAAAGGTGGCATTTTTAAAAATTCTGCTTTCTACAGGAGGGGCTGAATCCCTCCCTTTATAAAGTTTCTGGTGGTGCTGTTTCTGAAAATGGCCTAAGGATCTTATGGATAGGAAATGTTAGAGGACTCCACGGCATAGCCAGAGTAAGGAAGGACCAAGTGAACTGCTCTGTGTGATTAAGAAAGATGAGAATATTTCGGTTGTGTGTGCCACGAAGCCTCTGGATCTCGGTGTCTTCTATTTAAGTCTGCTGTTGTGGTGTGAACGCAGCCATAGGCAACAGGTGAATGAAGGGGTGTGGCTCCTCTGTTCCAGTAAAACTTTATTTACAAAAACAGTTACTTTTTAGCTCAGTGATTTTCAATATTCCCTTCTCTACTGTGTGCCACTTTGGGTTGTAGTGTATTTTTCCTCTTTACTCCAAACCTCAAGCAAACAGCTGAACATTTACCACACAAGCGGCTTGGGGTCCGGCTGCTTGAGGAGGAGGAATGAAGGGATAAGACATAGCAACAAGCCCAAATAGAAGAGGACAGAAAGGAAAGAGCAGTCATGGGCGTTCAGGTGAGGGGCAGAATTCAGATAAAGTGGGAAAGCAGGGGAAAGTGAAAAGTGAACGTCTCCACTGGATCCTTAAAAGAGCTGGAGGGCCCTAACCGGCTTGGCTCAGTGGATTCAGCATCGGCCTACGGACTCCAGGGTCCTGGGTTCGATTCCAGTCAAGGGCATGTACCTTGGTTGTGGGCACATACCCAGTGGGGAGTGTGCAGGAGGCAGCTGATCGATGTTTTTCTCCCATCGATGTTTCTAGCTCTCTATCCCTCTCCCTTCCTCTCTGTAAAAAAATCAATAAAATATATTAAAAAAAAAAAAGAGCTGGAAGACTTGGAGGCCCACCCAAGTGGCAAATGCTTGGGTTCCACAAGGAAAAGAAAAGCTTGCTACTTCTCAACGGTTCTTAGCATAAATGCACAAAAATATAGGAACGCTACGAAAAACAGTGCCTGTGCATAGCACTGACGGAGTCCTCAGCCCAAATCACTGGAAACAACAATTACCCAAGAAAAGCCACCACCAGCAACAGCGCTTCCAGCTCCTGAAGTACTTCCTAACGTCTTTGGAGTCAGTGATCTGCCTGGTGCAATAGCATATTTAAATCCTGTTTCCATTTTCCATACTTGAGTTGTTGAAAAGATTTCGAATTCAATTTGTGTGTTAGGTACCTGCTATGTTCCTGATTTGTTTGCAGACTTTGCGCATGATCACAGCAGCCTTCTTGGGATGTAAATGGATATTCACTTCTTTAAGGTTTTGCATCGTATTACTGCTAATTGGCAGGGGAGAAAAATATGGGGAAAATAATTATATACATTTTAGTTTTGAAAGAAATGAATCAGTGTTCATTTTGAAATTCAGGGCATAATTTGCTTTATGTTTCTGAAATATTAGTAAAGATATCTAAAAAAAATCAAATTCTACTTTTCAAGATTAAGTGAAGGCTTGGATTAGGAAATAATACTAAAACCATCCTATATGTCAGTGATGGCGAACCTTTTGAGCTCGGCGTGTCAGCATTTTGAAAAACCCTAACTTAACTCTGATGCCGTGTCACATATAGAAATTTTTTTATCTTTGCAACCATAGTAACACAAAGACTTATATTTTTGATATTTATTTTATATATTTAAATGCCATTTAACAAAGAAAAATCAACCAAAAAATGAGTTTGCGTGTCACCTTTGACACGCGTGTCATAGGTTCGCCATCACTGTTATATGTTGTGTTGGAACTCTAAACTGCTAATAGACAAGTGCCCATGCCTTAGAACAACACATTTCCCTGTTTTTGAACTAATTTTGATTAGCAAATCTTGTTACAATGTAGGGAGCGGCTATAGGGTCAAGCCTTGGATTGACCTGTGACAGGGCCACAAACACGTCCCAGCTTGGAGGGCAGAGCCCTCTTAGCTTAATTAAGCTTAACCTTAGAGTCCTCCCTAGTTCCTTCCCAGGTAGCTAATGGGCTATGGGAGGTGCAGCAAGTGCTGTCAAAACAAGGTGAAACTCACAAGAACATTGTGAACATGTTGACCACCACCCTTGTTTTGACCTGCCTATAAAATAAAACCTCAGCTTTAAGGCTGGGTCTTTCCGTGTCTTCATCCAGGCCTGGGAGATCCACTGAGCCTCACCTCTATTCTCTTGTCTATCTTTTCTTTAATCCCTCACTGCCCCTCCTCAGGCTCACTGAACCTGAACCTGCCCGTGCTGGATGCGGCACATTACAAGACTGTGACATTTGAGCTTCACAATGTAAATAACTTTGTTCTGCAATCTTACACAAGGCTTCCTTCCCCCTTATAATGAAGGTATAAATTCTGTTTTCTGTACAATTAGTACCCACAGTTAAGAGAGCATCAGTAGTTTTCATAAAGGTATATGAGAACAGACAGTTAAAAGAAGTATTTAATCTCTTTTAAATGTCAGTAATAACAGTCATGTATAAAAAAACAATAGCTAACATTTTTTTTTTACTTTCATCACAAGTGAGACACTCTGTTAGGTGAGGTTGAAGCTATTATTATCCCTATTTTTCAGGCAAGGAAAATTAACTTTAGAAAGATGAAGCATCTTAACCAGGGTATTAAAGCTAGTGAGTGAGTGTGAACACAGGTCTTAGTGACTGCAAAGCCCATGGTCTCATGTGATATGCTACACTGCCCCTTTGGGGGTTAATGAGCACTTCATTTTACACAAATGAAATGATAAATAATACCAGTACCTTTAGAGTTTTATGCATTGGTATTAGGGATTTAAGAACGGAAGCCCAAAATGTAAATCTCTCTACCACGTTCTACTGCTTCCTCATTACCCAGTCTTTACTCTCTCATGGAAAATAAATGAGGGCAACCCTTGAGACAAAGAAGAAGACTGTGATTCAGGAGTCAAAGTTGTCACAGGATGAGGAAGGGCAAACTTGAGATCCGTGTATGAAGGAGTCGAGGGTTGTACAGCTCTGTGGGATGGGCCTCCTAGGAACAATGACTAAGTGGTTATATGAGTAATGGCCTGAAAGTCATCTTGGATGATGCGGGTTACATGGGGTGTGAGAGAATACAACCTCAGGGAGTATGTGTTGAATGAATGGCTGCCCAGTTAGTTAATAATGGTGGTTAATGTGAATATAGGGTAATGCAAGGAGGTTTTACAGATTTGGCCCTGTTAGATTTGTCACTCCAAGCTTCACACCAAGGAAAAGTTTAAAGCTTTATCTGACTATGAACAAGAAGGCTGTTTTGCAGATAAATGGGAACGCATAAGAGGCACAAGGACAAATAGGCTCTGAATGGAACAGTCTAACAGTATTATTCCTCAAATATTGGTTCATGACTAATCTTGTTTAACATTTATCACAAATTATTGATATAGTAAATACCAGTGAAGTATCAAATGTGCAGATAGGAGCATTTTTTTCATCAGTGAAATGTCAAGCCAGTGATGTTAAACCACAGAAAGAACTTGCAAGTCTGTGTAAACAGAGAGGGAAGTTTTCATTAAGCCTTAATATGAACAGAGGCCCTTACAGAAATATTATAATTTCCCAACAGGCTAATAACTCAGAATAGTGTATAAAAGGAGACATCACATACTCTTCTACAGAAGGATATTGGCTCAAGATGCCCAAGTAGCCAAAACAAATTCAACAAAATAGAGGTTGGGGGTGGGGGATATGAGGGAAAAAAGGAAATACTTCAGTTTTGTGCTATACACAGTTTTGGACACTGAATTTCAATGATATAGAATCAGCTTCAGAAACGGGCAACTAAAATTATCAATGGAATAGCTGAATGGTTTCAAGATTTTGAGTCAGATAATTGGGAGTAAAACCCTAACTCTTACAACTTCCTACTGGTGTGATTTTAAGTCAGTCGCTGAATTTCTCTGAACCTCAGAGTCTTCTGTGCTTTGGGATAACAACATCATTGGGCCTTCCTACCTCTCAGAGTTGTTTTGAGAACCAAAGAAGACAATAAATAGTAAAGCATTTTGCAAACAAACCTATTAGCTGTTGCTATTCTATTTTTTTTAAATATATTTTATTGATTTTCCACAGAGAGGAAGGGAGAGAGATAGAGAGTTAGAAACATCAATGAGAGAGAAACATCGATCAGCTGCCTCCTGCACATCCCCCACTGGGGACGTGCCCGCAACCCAGGTACATGCCCTTGACCGGAATTGAACCTGGGACCCTTCAGTCCGCAGGCCGACGCTCTATCCACCGAGCCAAACCGGTTTCGGCTGTTGCTATTCTTATTATTTATCTTGACTACTGTACAACTGGAGGTCAACAATCATTAAATAAAAATTATTTTTGTGTGCCTACACTTGGTCTCTGCTCACAAGGACCTGACAGGGTGGATGGTGAGGAGTGTAATGGGAACCAAGAAGACAGAGATAAATTAATAGAATGTGGGAAAGCCCAATGCTGGGGCAAAGGAGGAAATACACAGAGTAATTAGATGTGTGAATCTGGGAAGGCTGACAATTGAGGAGACATACAAAGTCATCAAAAATGTGGTATGAGATTAAAACAGATTTGCTCACCAAGTTCAGTGTTAGTCTATTAAAACAATGAGCATCCTGAGGTAAGTTTAGAACAGGTTAAAGATGTACTAGTTCACTTGGTAGAGAGTTATAGCAGAATTCCCTGATGGAGAAGCGTGGCAGTTGTGTGGACCATAGCACAACTCTTGGAAGATACCACTAGTTGTCACAATGCTGCTTTTTGCTGTAGCCTCTCTATGTACTACTTCAGCCCATTTACTCATATTTTTTCTGGCCACTTCATTCTCGCTCCCTTCTCCAAATATAGCATACAAAACTTATCTCTATTTAAAAAAAAAAACATAAGTGGTTTGAGGATTTACTAACAAATTAAAATGAGACAAAAGCAGAAAGAACATACACACAGTTATGGTCTCACTTTAGAATACTACTCAATGAGGCTGACTCTAACCATCATATTAAAATGCCATCTCCCCTATGCTTGTGCTGCTGATCTCTCTTACTCTGCTCTATGTCTTCATTGCCTTTATCCCACTTTTTTTGGTGTGTGTGTGTGGGGGGGGGTGAGTATTTTTTTAAAATCTTTATTGTTGACAGTATTATAATGTCCCCCCTCCCACTGTCCCTCTCCACCTGGTTCCCATTCTACACCAGGTCTTCACCACTCTTTTGTCTATTTCCATAGGTAATGCATACATGCATATATGTTCTTTGGTTAATCTCTTCCCACCCATCTCTTCCCCCGCTCCCTGTGAGATTTGTCAGTCTGTTCCATGTTTCCATGCCTCTGGTTCTATTTTATTCATCAGTTTATTTCGTTCATTAGATTCCTTGTTCATTTATTTTGATTTTTTGATTCAATTGTTGATGGGTATATATTTATTTCCATTTTATTGTTCATATTTTTTTTATTTCTTCTTCTCCTCCTTCTTCTTCAAATATATCCTTCAACATTTCATGTAATGCTGGTTTGGTGGTGATAATCTCCTTTAGCTTTTTCTTGTCTGTGAAGCTCTTTATTTGACCTTCAATTCTAAATGATAGCTTTGCTGGGTAGAGTAATCTTTAGGTCCTTGCTATTTATCACTTGGAATATTTCTTGCCACTCCCTTCTGGCCTGCAAAGTTTCTGTTCAGCTGACAGTCATATGGGCACTCTCTTGTAGGTAATTGACTGCTTTTATCTTGCTGCTTTTAAGATCCTCTCTTTGTATTTAATCTTTGGAATTTTCATTATGATGTGTCTTGGTGTAGGCCTCTTTTGGTTCCTCTTGTTTGGGACTCTCTCCACTTCTTGGACTTGTATCAAAGACAAGAAAAAGGACCATTCAGAAATGAAGGATACAATAATGGAAATGAAGAATAATTTACAGGGAATCAACAGAATAGTAGAGGATGCTGAGAATCAAATCAGCAATTTGGAATATGAGGAAGCAAAAAACACCCAACCAGAAGAGCAAAAAGTAAACAGAATCCAAAAATATAAAGAGAGTGTAAGGAGCTCTGGGACAACTTCAACGCCTACCAACATTTGCCTCATGGGGGTGCCAGAAGCAGAACAAACAGAGCGATATATTGAAAACCTATTTGAAGAAATAATGACAGAAAACTTCCCTTACCTGGTGACAGAAATAGACTTTCAAGTCCAGGAAGTACAGAGAGCCACCGTTATCCCCTTTAATAGAAATGATTTAGTGTCTTGTTTACAGTCTCTCTCCCTCCACTAGAGTGCAAAGTCCATAAAAGGCAGGGATTTTTGCCTGACTTCACTGATACAGAACAAGCCTTAGGCCTTTCCTGCCCCGAGCGGTGCTAGGGAAATCTTCACTCAATGAAATGAGTGTGCTAAACACCACCACCAAATGAATCTGAACTGTCTCCTATGTCAGAGACGTAGGCTTCACCCTGCACCCTCTCTTCCAGGCCTGATTGGATCCTGTGTCTCCCACAAAGCAGGCCATCTTGTTCTATACTCTTCCATCCCTGTCCCGTTTTCTTTGGCTCTGAAATAAACTGCTCTCTGGCTAGACAACTACGGAGGTCCTCTCCACTCTTCTATTCTGTGTCTCTCACCCGGCTTCCTTCTTCTTTACTGTGAGGCCCTTTATGCCCTTCCCTTCTTCCGAGGAAAGCTTGAGCCCCAGATAATAATAATCAATCCTCCCAATGTAGCCCCACCTCTCAGCTTATCAGCCTGGGCCTATGACAGAATGATTAATCAGCCCAATTGCCTCCAAGAGAAGGGACTTCTGCATTCTGATTATTGAAGCTCAATACCTCCTCCCCCTATTCGTAGGCATCATTATTTCTAACAAGAAAAGAAGTGGCGTTTTGTTAAAGGGAAGCAGGTCAAAAGAAAGAGGTCAGAAATGTTTTGAAATCTTCCTGGATTACACACATGTAGTAGGTTTTATGGGCGGTGACTTAGATGTTTCGGAGCTTTGCTCCCTGACCTTTCAGGTTAAAGAGGACCATGATTTTTTCCTTGCCACACCCCAGGTTGCCACTGGTCAGAGAGAAAATGGTTGTGCCATAATCATGTGTAAATAAATAATTTTTATGGAACAATTATTCAATCTTTTTTATACCTGAGGATGACTAATAGGAGGAAATTATCTTAAATGATGTAGGTGAAATAAATCAACGGTCAAACTTGGGAACTGGATCCTCCGGTTCACTAACAAGGAGGAGGCATAGTGGTGAGGAATGAAGTAGTTGGAAGGGAGGAGATGGGAGGTCATCTTGACTATCTCATTTGTGCTGGGTGGTTTCCACTGGAGACTGATACAGAAAGAGAAAATTGGAAGCCCCAACTACTTGAATCCAGTCTTAATTTTTAGAAGCCTTAAGCTAAAAAAAGAACTCCTAAGTTGCAGTGGTACTAAGTGAAAAATGTAAGGGGAAAAGGTTATTGACACCGGACATTTGCTCATGTAAGTCATCAGGCAATGTCCATTTTCATTTTTGGAATGAAGAAAGGCGAAGTGTACTGACATGTCAAGCCAAACACACAGAGAACATTAGTTCGGAAGGATGAAGAGTTAACTTCAATTGACATCTCTACTAATTATTTTATCATGAAATTGGTCCTGACTAGATGGTTCATAGAAGCTCTGCTGTGATATTCTGTTTTTAAAGTTTGTGTTGGTATCTTCTGTGAAATATTAAAATGTCAATCACTATAAAGCTTATTGTAGGAAGATACACTTGTTTAGACTGTGCTATAGAAAATTGCTCACTTAAAGTGATAAATGGCTTTTCAGGGGGATACCATTTGCTCATCAAGCTTATAACATGGATCTCATTGACTGTGATCTGTATTTTGTTTTAATTAAATTGAATACAAAAGCTGCATATATTCTCTTCTCAGTTAAAATGTCTATTTTAGATCTTAATCCTTGCGAAGTTTTTGCAAGTTTGAAAAGTAAATGGTGTTGCCCTGGCCTGTGTAGCTAACTTGGTTGGAGCATTGTTCCATACACTGAAAAGCCTGTGGGTTCGATTCCTGGTCAGGGCACATACATAGGTTGCCTGTTCAATCCCCGATCTTCCTTACCTCTCTCTCTCTCTCTCTCTCTCTCTCTCTCTCTCTCTTTCTCTCTCTCCTCATTGCCCCCTCTCTCTCAAATCCATAACACATATCCTCCAGTGAGGATTTTTAAAAAAAGTAAATGGTGTTTATAAGAGATTTATTAAAAAATATTTTTAAACAGTATTTTTTTAATCCTCACCCAAGGATATGTTTCCATTGATTTTAGAGAGAGGAATATCAATGTGAGAGAGAAACATCAATCTGTTGTCTCCCACACGCTCCCCAACCAGGGATGAAACCGGCAACCCAGGTATGTGCACTCACAGGGAATCGAACTTGCAACCTTTTGGTGTATGGGACCACACTCCAATGAACTGAGCTGCCCGGGCAGGGCTGAAACTATTATTTTCATATCCAAGGCAAAGCCTCAGTTCTTCCTCACTGGCAGCTCCCACCAGTGGGGCACACTATCAAACTCCACTGACACTCAGCTTTCTCACTTCAGTCTAAATACTGTTTGGTTTTGAGGTTGAGGTCTAGCTAAGAGTGTCTGTTCATTAGGGACCAGAATTCAATAGCTGACAGGAACTTGTTGCCAAATTATTCTAAAGCATCACTGTATCCTGTGATGGGCAAAGCCATCAGAGATGGTAACTCAGTGGACCTACAGACATCATAGCCCAGTGTCACCTACAGAAGTCGCTGAACACAGAGCTGGGCCCCTCCTTGTGCCCTAAACTCAAACCCCATCTCAGACAGTCCTGTGACATCCCACTTACTCTCATCAGTGAGTCACCAGGAAAAACAGCTCTCCATCTGGGTGAGCAAAGCAGAGAACGTCTATAGCAGTGGTTCTCAACCTTCTGGCCCTTTAAATACAGTTCCTTACATTGTGACCTCAACCATAAAATTATTTTCGTTGCTACTTCATAACTGTAATTTTGCTGTTATGAAGTTTAATGTAAATATCTGATATGCAGGATGGTCTTAGGTGACCCCTGTGAAAGGGTCATTCAACCGCCAAAGGGGTCGCGACCCACAGGTTGAGAACCGCTGGTCTATAGAGACCTGCCCTCGTCCTTCTTGCCACTACATTTGTAATGGCCAGAAAGAGGTTCACAGAAGCACAAGGAGCAAATGTTCAGGAACAAAAGGATGAGGGGAGGAGGCTTTGCCTCCTTAAATGCCCAGATTATTCTACTGAAATCTGCTGATCATTATATAGACCTTGTAAATGTCAAAGATTCCTTGGCAATTACTCTATTTTTATTACCTTCCACAGACAGTGCATCCCACTGTGAGTACTAAATCATAAACAACTACTACAACTGCCTGAAACAGTAACTGGTCATTATAATGTCAAAGATATTACTGATGCAAAGACACATGATTAGATTAAAAGTGATTATCCATACACTATTACAAATTCCACTATGGGTTGATTTTAAATTTCCTGAAACAGCCCTCATGTAACATCATTATTTTGAGAAAATAATAGCAAGAGGATGTCATAAATTACAGGAAAGATTAAAACATGGGAGACTTCAAAGGAGAAATGCCACTAACATGTGCAAATTAGTCCTTTGTTTCTAAGGTGCAGCTCAAATTCTTATCTCTTTAGCCCATCTTTTTTCCCTAGTCCCTCACAACTCAACCCAATAATTCCACTCATCATGAACATTTTTGTACTTGTCCTTAAGGAATCTCAGAGTCATGTTATCCATGTGTACTTTCATCGAGGAAATGAAAACTTTCATGATTAGCAGGCAAGAGGTCCTAATGACATATGTACTCACTCTAGCTCTAGGTTAGAGACTTTCAAACATGGGGCTCTCATAAAGCATGTGTTGATTGAAGGCGAGAATGATGACTTTACCCTGAAGATTCAGTACAGGGAAGAATGGTGGCTTTACCCTGAAAATTCAGAGAAAATAGTGAATCATCTTTGCACTTTAAGTGTGAAAGGCAGGGGGATCACCCACAGTGCCATAAAACCATTCAAAGTAGGCCACGGATTAGGAATATTTCATCATTATTTATTTTTTATTTATTATGTTTTTATACTGTTACTGCAAGAAATGTCACAAAGGATACTTGCTAAGCTAGTCAAGTGTTCCAAAGTACATCAGGACTAACCTCAATTATGTGAAAGGTAAGGTGTCTAATGCAATGTCATGTAACAGTGAGATAGTTTCTGGACCAGCTAAGAACTTTGCCTCTTGATTACTTAAGATACATGATCAGGGCAGTTAACCATTTGTAGCAGAAACTCTAAGTGTTTCCAGTATCCACTTTCCTCTTCCTCATCAGTTACAGAATCCTGTGTTTGTAACTGGCCTGTGCCAACCTTCAGTAAAGGCTTCATTTCTCAGCTTCCCCTACGGCCGGTGTAGCCATCTCACTGCTTTCTTGCTAGAAGGATGTACGTGGAGTGTCTGAAAAGTGCCTCTAACGGAATGGGTGTTACACTCTTCCGTTCTTCTTTTGCTGGCTGGAGTTCAGACCAGGAGATGAGATGGAATCTCAAATGGAAAAATCCCAGGTTTCTGTGGATTGTGGGAACACCATATGAGGCCTACACTACTCATGGTTCTTAACCTGAGAGAGAAATAAACTACTATCTTGTTTAAGTTCCTGTCGTTTGGTTTATTTTTTCTCTGTCTTTTATAGCTTAATCAAATCTCAACCGATAAATTATCTCATCCAAAACAGTGACAAAGATGATGGGAACCAGGTAGATATAACAAAGACAGTGAATACATTTGTAGACACATCGAGTCACTTTTATATTTAGGTAGTGATTGCATTTTACTTATTTTTAACTTGTTTTTTATTGGCTATGTTGGAAAATCTTTTCAACTGTTCCAACAAGTATTTAATCTTCAAAATTTCTGCAAACTAACAATTTGAGAGCCAGTAGAGTAAGGAAAGAAGATAATCAGACCTGCACGACATGTGTTTGCTCTGCCTGTCTCCTATCATCCATTTAAAATTTACCTTAAGAGCATAGGATCATGACTTTTGACCTTATCAAGGTTGCTCGTAAGCTGTTCATTATGATTAAGCTAGAGCACTGGAGTAACCATGTGAAGCAGGACCCAGCCTATGCATGGCTATAAAAACAGCAAATGTTTTGAAGGTTTTGTAAGACTCTGATATGCTGTAGTAGCCATGACGTTGTGAATTTTCCTGAGCTGATCTCTACCTCTCTGAAGTTCTTTTATTGGAGCCTAATTATTAGCGCCCCTGGGCATTAGAGATTTGGTTAGCCACGAAGTTAAACCTTTGTCCAAGAAGAGTTGAGATTCCTTTCCCTAGAATCAATATAAACACTGTGGAGAAGTACGCAGAGGCCTTGGAGAGCCCATCAGGGATATAGGACATCAGGATGTAAAGCCTCCCTCTCTGGAATAATAAGTATCTTACCCAGATATAATAAAAATAATAATAAAAATCTGTAACAGAGTTGTCCTACCCATATTTAATCTCCATTTTTTCTCAAAGTTAGTTTCTTAAACAAATGTAGTTTCTTTCCTAAGAGGATGGGTAAAATTTTAACCTCATCAAATCTTCAGCTATAGTTTAAACCAAATGTTTAAATTCCTATGCACTTGTTTTATAAGTAACATCAGGGATGAGGGGATTAAGGGCTGGGATAGAGTGCCATTCCTATCTTTTCCTATCCATGTATTTTCAACTATTTAGCAGTAGATGGAATCTACGAAGACATGCAATACACTGTCAATTATTAAAACTAGCTCACAGATTTGATTCTTCAGCAGGCCTCCACTTATTTAAGAAATCTATATTGAATTTTATACAGGATTATGAAAGTTAACATATATTTATTATAGACAGATTGAGAAGTCATAAATTACCCAAAGATAAAAAATACCACCATTCATAATTCTACCGCTCATCACAGGTAATATTTTGCTACGGATCCATCTAGCTTTTCATCTAAAAATATACATGTAACCCGAGGCCAACTGGGCTCACTAACCTTTAGAAGCCAGAGCTGGTTGAATTGGAGCACAAATTTCACAACTGTTAAGTATACATTCCTGTCAGCCCTCACCAACCCCTGTCCAATGGCCATGAGTTCTCAGATTTCTGAGGGCTTACTTCCTCATGTTTCTCTGTCTCTATGGCTCAGGGTTCTATAGACAATATTCAGCTACAAAGCCCAAGTCCTTTGGGAATTTCAGGAAAAGTTCCACTCACCCCACCCCCAAATATTTTATGACTTTATTACGTTTACTAAATATTTGGAGAGGGTCACATTTTGAAGAGCATCTCTGGCCATCTTTTTGGCTCCTCTTTCCCAAAGCCTCCCTCTCTGGAATAATAAATATCTTACACAGATATAATAAAAATAATATTAAAAATCTGTAACAGAATTGTCCTACCCATATTTAATCTCCACTTTTTCTCAAAGTAGTTTCTCAAACAAATGCAGTTTCTTTCCTAAGAGGTTGGGTAAAATTTTAACCTCTTCAAATCTTCAGCTGTAGTTTAAATAAAAAATTTAAACTTCTATGCACTTGTTTTATAACCTTTTTTAATTTTAAATACAGTTTTATTTTCATTTTTTAAATTAAATTTATTGAGGTGACACTGATTAATAAAATTATACAAATTTCAAGTATATAGTTCTTTGGTGCATTATCTATATCAGTGATGGTGAACCTATGACACACATGTCAGAGGTGACACACGAACTCATTTTTTTGGTTGATTTTTTTTTGTTAAATGGCATTTAAATATATAAAATAAATATCAAAAATATAAATCTTTGTTTTACTATGGTTGCAAATATCAAAAAATTTCTATATGTGACACGGAACCAAAGTTGTTAGGGTTTTCAAAATGCTGACACGCCGAGCTCAAAAGGTTCGCCATCACTGATCTATATACTAAAAGCCCAGTGCACGAAATTCGTGCACAGGGGTGTCCCTCACCCTGGCCTGTGCCCTTGCACAATCTGGGGCCCTCAGGTAGGGTCCCTAGGCCTGGCTGGCAATCAGGGCCTATCGTGGCTTTCTTTCCCCCAGCTGCCAGCAACTGGCCCCACCCCTGATGCTGCCACTGCTTGCCATCTGTGCAGCCCCCCCCCCCACCGTTTGCCTCCCTCTGTGGGGCGATCAATTGCAGGGCCCCCAGATTGATCACCCTGCAGAGAGAGGCCCTGCCCTCCCTCTTTGAGGTGATCAATCGCAGAGCCCCCCATCAATCACCCCGCAGAGGGTGTCCTGGGCCTCCCTCTGCGGGGTGATCGGGGGGCGATGGCAAGCCCCCCAACCAATCACATCGCACCCGCCTTGACTGGCCTGGCACTAGTGCGTGTCATAGCGTGGTTATCTAGATGGTTGTTCTGCTGTTTGGTTGTTCAATCGATTTGCATATTACGCTTTTATTATTACAGATTGCATTATGTGCCCTACATCCAAAATCAAATTTCCTTCCATCACCATACAATCGACCCTTTCTACCCTACACTACCCCCTCTACCTCCCTTTTCCTCTGGTAATCACCATACTGTCATCTGTGTCTATGAGTTTTTGTTTGTCATGATTCTTTTCTTGTTGTTTTGTTTTATAGCCCACTTGAGTGAAATCATATGGTTCTTGACTTTTTCTGTCTGATTTATTTCGCTTAGCATTATGAACTACATTGTGAAATATTTGCCTCATTACCCTATAGTATTCCCCACATCATTCTTAGTGGCTGTTTATTGGTTATTACTTGGATGGACCATAATCTATCTACTTCCTATTGTTGGAAATTGAAATTGTTACTCATCTTCATTGTTAGAAAAAAAAGAAACACACTAGGAAAACATGAAAAGAAAAAGATAGAAACTTGACTGACTTCAAAGAAAGCTTGATGATTCAGATCTTAATGACGACCCAAAAGGAAGATTTGTAGATTTGGCAAAGGCTATGCAGAGTTTTAAGTCTTTTGTTCTATATTTCCAAATTGCCCTCCAGAAAAGTTTCACTGTTATCTACTAATAAGTCTCAGCAGAGCATTTTTTTTTCCTGAGCTTCCATTACCTCTAAGTTTTGTCAGTTTTCCTATCATTCTTTTAAAAATATATTTTTATTGATTTCAGAGAGGAAGGGAGAGGGAAAGATAGAAACATTAATGGTAAGAGAGAGAATCTGCAGGATGGAGCGTTTCTTTGTTCCACACCACCCTCTGGTGGTCAGCACAAGTCATAGCGAGTGATCAAACTCACAAGCGGAGGCTTTGCATATTAGGCTTTTACATATATAGATTTCAGTTTATTTGTTTTCAATAATTTAACATCATTTTAGAATATATGTATTCACTTAGAATACCATCTATTTTTTGTCACTTTCAGCCCATCTCAGGTAACTCTACCTTTTCCAAGTTTATTCAAACACATATGCATATAGAATACCTCATCCAAATTTATTATTTTTCCAATTGAGAACAAACTCTACATACTTCTCTGCAAATTGTTTTCTGAATTAATTTCACATCCATCCCAGAGGTTGAATATAGGATTTAATTAAGCTGTTTTGATTGTTGCAAAATAGTTTATAATGCAGGTATCTTACCATTTCTGCAGTGGCTGGCACAATTTTACATTCCCACCTGCAATGTACAAGAGTTCCAATTTCTCTACATTCTCACTTAAAACATTATTAAAGCCATCCTAGGAGGTGTGAAGTGAGTTTGATTTGCATTTCCCATATGAATAAAGATATTTAGCATCTTTTCATGTGTTTATTGGCCATTTGTATATCTTTTTTTTTTTTTTTGGAGAAATATCTATTTAAGTCCTTTGCCCATGTTTAAATGGGATGATTTGTCTTTCTACTGTTGAATTGCAAGTGTCTTTATATCGTGCATATATTTGCACCTTGTCAGATATATGGTTTGCAAATATTTTTCCTTATTCTGTGAGTTGTCTTCTCACTCTCTTCATAGTGTCTTCAATAGTCTAAATGTTTATGCCCCCTCACCCCATTCATGTTGAATCCTAATCTCCAAAGGTGGTGGTATTAGTAGATGAGACCTTTCCTAGGGGGATTGGTCATGAGGATGGAGCCCTCATGAATGGGATTAGTGTTCTTCTGGAATAAACCCAACAGCACTCCTTAGGCCCTCCATCACGTGTGGACACAATGAGATGTGTGCAACCTGGAAGAGGGCTGGAACTCAGCATGGATGAGACTAACTCCATTCTTATCTGCTGATGCTGCTTCAAGCGAGAGACAGAAAGCTTCCTCGCTCTTTCTTCTATCACTTCTCTTTCATCATATGGACCAAGTAGTTTTCCTCTTTTGATTGTCCTTGTAATTTTGAAGTTACATATTTCAATTTTATACTAGTGTCAAATAGCATTTCCTCTTTACTCATCATGTCAAGAACATGCATTATCTACTTATTTCATATATGTTATAAGCTTAGTTTTTTTTTCTTTACTTCATCCCCAACTTCCTAGTTGTACTGGTAAAATCAATTATTTTATATCAAGGTTATTATTCTCTTTTCATATTCCATCAGTCTTCTTTCAAGAATTAGTCCTGTCATTATACTTAGTTTCAGACCTCTATTAAGAACAATGTTGGTAACTCTATTTAACTTGTTTTGTGCCACTTAATATTTTCTTTGATTTCTTCTTTAAAAATTTACTGTTTGTAGAAATCATTCTTTTTTCAGAAAGTATATCTAATTGGTATGTATTTTGGTTCTTGCTTGGGTGAGACTCTACTTCTGTGCTTTGTAGATAAATGATAGCTTGTCTGAGTACAGAGATTCTATGGTACAATATTTCCTCTCAATTTCTGGTATTTAGTGTATGGAGGAGACTTTTAATGCCACTGTAGATTTTATTTTTCCTTTTCTGTTTACCTCTGGATAGCTGCTGTATTTTTTAATATCTTCTCCATGTAGAACAAGAACATATTTTTAATAAGCTTTTAAGATTCGAACAAGCTAGTCTTTTTCTTTAGACCTGAGAAAATATCTTCCATTATATGCTAATTAGTCCTTTACCTCTTTCTTCTTTCATTTTTCTCACATCGAGATGTGTGTGTGAGGAGTGTGTGTATATATAATTTCCAGTTTTATCCTCAGGTAATTCTGGAGTATTTAATCCTGGTTATGTATTCTTTGGATTCTTTTTTCAGGACTCAATCCCCTGATTATTGTTGCATTTTTAGACTCCTGTTTTTTCATATGTAAACTTTACTGCTATCAGATCGTTAAATCTTACAAATGCCTCCTATTGTTTCATAGATTCTATGTCAACACACACGTATCAGATTTTTAATATCCTGTTTATTCTCTGGTTCATTGGAGTACATTGATTTGTGGAG
The DNA here is from genome assembly GCF_000412655.1 of Myotis brandtii. Lineage (NCBI taxonomy): Eukaryota > Metazoa > Chordata > Mammalia > Chiroptera > Vespertilionidae > Myotis > Myotis brandtii. The sequence continues at coordinate 215,439 of NW_005370568.1, read as the reverse complement.
GAATATCTTCTCTGATTTCTCAGATTGGTCGCTTTTATTTTCAATTGATATGTCTTCTTTCCCTTGTATGTCCTGATGATTTGTTTGCTGATGAAAGAAAAAGCTCTAGGCTTACTCACAATGGGAGGTGAGAAGAGATTGGAGAAGGGATTGTATGGAAATGTGTTAAAATCTCCAGGCTCAGACAAAGTGAGCAGGGGTGAATGTGGATTTATCCTAGTTTATTAAATTTGCCAAGTCATAGGTATAATCCAGGGGTGGGCAAACTTTTTGACTCGAGGGCCACAAGGGTTCTTAAACTGGACCGGAGGGCCGGAACAAAAGCATGGATGGAGTGTTTGTGTGAACTAATATAAATTCAAAGTAAAAATCATTACA
>NW_005370568.1:195875-215014 GCF_000412655.1 Myotis brandtii | reverse complement strand
ATTTCAAACGGGCCGGATCCGGCCCGCGGGCCGTAGTTTGCCCACGGCTGGTATAATCCGTTGGGTAGAATAGGATGGGGGCAATCACCAAGGGCAGTTTTGCAGGAAGATTTAATATACAGAGCTACCTTTTATTTCTCTGAATTTATTATGGTGACTAAAAATTAGTATACATTCTTTATTTGCTCCAATTTGAGACAATGGCTTCTGCTCAGTTACTGTCCCAAGGAAAAGTCAAGAGCAAGAACTCCATTACAGTCCCCTCTCTGTGTATTTTAATGCTTACAGTTCCTAGAGCTGCTATTACATAAGCCTTATCTCCCAACCATTTCAGGGTCCTCCAGCTCAGCTACAGAACTCACTGACCTCAGTTAAGGATGATTGCATAGTTCAACTAGTATTTTTCCTCCTACTGACTTGGTAAGCTGGTCCTTTTTATCTAGTGCAGTGGTTCTCAACCTTCTGGCCCTTTAAATATAGTTCCTCATGGTGTGACCCAACCATAAAATTATTTTCGTTGCTACTTCATAACTGTAATGTTGCTACTGCTATGAATCGTAATGTAAATGTCTGATATGCAGGATGTCTTGGGCGACCCCTGTGAAAGGGTTGTTCGACCACCAAAGGGGTCGCAATCCACAGGTTGAGAACCGCTGATCTAGTGGCTATCTTACCAGGTTTCACATGGACTACCTTTGGCAAGAGCACGGTGCCCTCCCTGGTTTATAATACAGATACAGATCCCTCCTCCTTTTTTAGATTCCTTTGGTCATGTGCCCATGTTAAGCTACCGTCTCTGTCCAGAACTCCTATTTGCTTACTTTTTCAAGTACAGGGGGCAGTCGTCTAGTTTGTGTCTTTAAGGCTGGGACAGAGACTGACACTGCTGTTCTAGGACTCATATTTCAGAGACAGTGCGCCCAACTCACCCTTCATTACAAGAACAATTAACTATTGATCCAAACTGGCTTTCTCTGTTCACATGCACCATGCCATTGACAGGTTCCAGTGGAGTTCCACATGATTTTCCTTTGAGAATTTGAGAGTAGGTGTAGAGTTTTATCTTTGTTTTTAAGATCAGACTGGAGTGTAGCACACTGAACAGCCTATATACTGCAGACTATCAGTATTCCTGAGAACTGACCACTTGGAGGAAACACCCTCCAACCTTAGCACCGAGCAGCTACAAAGCACTAGCTTTAAAAAGACTGCACTTCCCAATAAAGGTCATTTGCTGCGAAAGGGTTGTTTCCTCATTCACGGACATATACCAGTCCTGAGTCATCACAGAAATATGGGAGGTGCATCTCCAGCAGTCCCCACTCCCCACTCAGGCAGAGATGCCAGAGGGGCAGGCGAACAGAGCCAGCTGCCCAACCACCCGATAGATCCCTTGCAGAACCAGCCGTGCGCCTGCCACCACCTGAGTTTCACAGGTAGTCAGTGACATCCACTTCCATGCAGAAATAGTGCCTTGAATCTCCTTCCCCACCCTGATCTTGCTCATATTGAAGTTCAAGGGCAGAAGGAGATGATATGCTGCTATGGAGCAGGCAGCAGTAGGGAACCTAGAAGATACAGATTCCACTACGTCTCCTTCTTCTCTTGGTTACAGTCTCAGGGAAATACAACCAAAGATGATGCATTTAGGAGATGAGAAATCTAGTAAGAGCACAGTTTATAAATCTTCATTTTAGGCAAATTTTTAAAACAACAGAAAACACAACTCAATTCCTATTCGAGGATAATACAATTTTAGAACACCAGTTTTTTGTGTCACAACAGAGTGCAGGACACCAGTGAGCAGGAGAGGCACATGACAGGCTGGGAATGGAGAAGCCCGGATGTACTTCAGACTCTGAGATGTGAGAGGCACCAGTGATGAATGAGCGAATGGAATGGTTAGAGAAAATCGGCCCAGATTAGAAACATTCTGAGCTGAGATAAAACACACTGGAAATAAACACATCATCACAAAGGAAACTTCCCCAATCCTACATTTCATTTTTACCAGATTTAAAGATCCTATTTTCAAAAAATGAACAAAAAAGACCTCCCAATGTGGGACTTTACATTTCTTCCAGCTTTGAGAAACTTTTCATTCAAATCTACATTTTCCCTGCCATTTAAAACTAACTTTTTTAATAGAAAACTGATTTCCCATATCCTATCTAATAGAGGAAATATGCTACTTGACCCTCACGCCATCACAAAGATGATGGTACCCACAGCCAATAAGGTGGGAATATGCTAATTGACCACCATGTCCTCAAAGATGGCGGCACCCACAGCCAATAAGGAGGAATATGCTAATTGACTGTCATGCCCTCAAAGATGGTTGTGCTCACAGCCACAAGATGGCGGTGCCCAGTCCCCTCAGCCCCGCCAGGGCGCCTGCCTCTGGTGACCCCCAGTCCCTTCAGCCCCCCAGCCGCCCAGGGCTGGCCCAAAGTGCAGGCAAGCCTCGGTTGGCGGCCACCCAGCCGCCCAGGGCCACCCGAGGCTCAAGTAACCAGGGCCGGCCGAGGCTTGTGCTGCCGGCAGTGGCAGCAGCAGAGGTGTGATGGGGTGTCACCTTCCCCTGGTTGCTGAGTCGCCTCTCACCCCTGAGGGCTCCCGGACTGTGAGTGGGGGCAGTCCAGGCTCAGGGACCCCCCCTCCAGTGCATGAATTTTCATGCACTGGGCCTCTAGTATTTAAGTAATTGACAAAATATGTTACAACAGAACATAAGTGATATTGACACATATATTTCAATCTCACATATAAATATATTCAAATAAAAACTAAATTTGAAGCAGAACCTACTATAAAAGTCAATTTATGTTTATTAGCAAAATAAACTTTGGTTGAAAAATACCTCAATTAGGTTTTTTTAAAAAAAAATCCTCACCCAAGGATATTTTTCCATTGATTTTTATAGAGAAGGGAGGAGAGAAAGGGGAAAGAGAGAGAGAGAAACATCGATGTGAGAGAAACATATTGACTGGTTGCCTCCCCCAGGCATGCTGACTGCAACAGGGATCAAACTTGTAACCCAGATACATGCCCTTAACCAGAAATCGAACCTGAGACCCTTCAGTGCGTGGGCTGACACTCTAACCTCTGAGAGACACTGGCCAGGGTTCAATTAGGTTTTAAGAAAATAAGTAGTGCAGTTGTCCTTGCTTCTAAGCCAGTGCTACATTCTTGACACTAAATATGTGAAAACAAATTCATTATAAACTTCAACTCTATATTTAACTCAGAATTCCAGCTTATTCTTGCTCAAATTCATCCTCCTAATACCCCTCACCAGAGATTACAAAGGGAAGGAACACTTTATAGAGTAAAATAGTATTTACTCTGGTCCACTCTGATTTTCCAACCATGTCCCTCTCAGGGCAACATTTCTTCAGTCCAGTTTGTGCCAATAAAAATAAAAATGTAAATAGAAAAAAAACCCTTTAAGAATAAATGAGAGTGGCAGCCCCTCCCCTTTGCCCATGGCTCCTTTGGAAGAGACCTTGCCAGGTGTGAGGACTCGGAGAGGGAGGGATCTGGTCCACCTGAGCATAAAGTGCTACCTGAGCTGCGTGATTTCCCTTCCCTGCATAGGACCAACCACCAACACACAAAGTTATGTTTCCTTTTCTGAAATACATGGCTTAATGTTTACTCTGCCTTTTAGCAGGTGAGGTTAGACCCACACAAAGAATAATTCTGATGCAACTCCAGGCATCTGATGGATTTACTCCCTACAAAACTATTGTCAGGTGACTTACTGAAGTGAGAGAGCTTTTTCTTCACGTCTGGAGAGAAATCCCCCTAGGCCAGAATTCAGAGCACATTCTATGTTCTCTCTTAAAGAGGGGAATTCTCCCCAAGAAAACTACAAGGCCACAGCTGGCATTCCTGTTAGGAGTGTTAGCGCCCTCTAACTTTTTATAGAAGTAAGCAACTGAGTCTAAGTTTTATTAATTCTGAGACTGGTTTGTTGATGTTAGAAGAGGTGAAGAACAAACGCCAGACATTAATTTTATGGCTTCTCTAAATCATCAAGAAGTTATGAAAATATTTTTCAAAATAAAAATTTACCTTATTTACTATAAGATTAACTTTTAATAATATTTTTAGCAAAGAAAGTAAAATTTGTTCAAATTCTGAATTTCCAGTGTTCTTGTTTTTAGTTTGATGGCTGAGGTGATATACACATAGTGTAAAAACTTCATACAATATACAATATATAAAACACATTTTGGAGTTGTTGAAAGAATTAATCTTGAGAGTTGGCATCAATCTTTGAAACAAGATTTCAAAACAACTGTCTACACAAACAAAATATACTTTCATTTTGTATTACATTTTTCTAAATTTGGAGATTTTATTTAAAAAATCACTTACCCACCTCGATATTACCAGGAATTCCGTGTTGACTTGCCCTATAAATGCAAATAAGAAAAACAGACATGTTCAGACCCAAATCCATAGCCATTTCAAAGAAACATCACAGGAGGTTGATTACATTCAAGCTACATTGCAATGTTAGCATTATGTCTTAACATCTGCATTCATGATAGGAAAGAGAATTAGAGATTCCCTTTGTAAATCTTTTTTCCTTCCAATTTATATTGAAATATAATTGGCATAGTGTATAAATTTAAGATATACAGCATAATGATTTGATAATGTGTATATTGTGAAATAACTACCACAATAAATTTAATTAATATTCATCACCTCACATAGTTACAAAAAATATTTTTCTTCCCTGTGATCAGAGTATTTAAGATCTATTCTCTTAGCATCTTGCAAGCCTATATAATAAAGAGGTAATATGCAAATTAACCCTCACACCCTCACAAGACAGCTGCCTACGACCAGGCCAGCAGGGGGGTTAGTGAGGGACGACCAAACGACTGAACAAGCAGGCTGTGTGGGGCAACCAGGCTAGCGGGGGGGCCGTGAGGGGTGACCAGGCCAGCGGGGGGGGGGAGTTGGGGGCAACCAGGTCAGCAGGGAGGGGGCAGTTAGGGGTGACCATCCAGCAGGGGGGGCACTATGGGGTGACTAGGCTGGCAGGGAGGGGGCAATTGGGGGCAACCTGGCTGGCAGGGGGGCAGTGAGGGGTGATCAGGCCAGCAAGCAGGGGCAGTTAGGGGTGACCAGACAGGCAGGCAGGTGTGCAATTAGGAGCCAGCATTCCAGGATTGTGAGAGAGATATCCGACTGCCAGTTTAGGCCCCAATCCCTAAACTGGCAGTCGGACCTCCCCCAAGGGGTCCCAGACTGGAGAGGGTGTAGGTTGGGCTGAGGGGACACCCCCCCATGCACAAATTTTCTGCTCCAGGCCTCTAGTATACAATATACTATTACCTATTATAGTCACCATGCTGTACGTTACATTCCAGTACACCCTTAATTTATAACTATTGACCAACTTCATCCAATTTCCTCAACTCCCTAACCCCTGGCTCTGGCAACTACAAACTTGATTTCTTTTTGGAGGAGTCTGGTTTTCGGATTCCTATCTGTGAGGTCAACAGTATTTGTCCTTCTCTGTATGACTCAGTTCACTTCACATATGCCCCCAAGGTCCAGCCATGCTGTTGCAAATGGCAGGACATACATAACCTTTTCTTTATCTAGTCACATGTCAATGGACACTGGGTGTACCATGTCTTGGTTATTGTGAATAATGCTGCACTAACCAGGGTGGTGCAGATATCTATTCTTCCACATAGTGACTTCATTTCCTTTGGATATATTCCAGGAAGTGGAATTGCTGGACCAACCAGTAGTTCTATTTTTAATTTTATGAGTAACCTCCACACTTTTTTCCATTTAGCTAAACAAATTGTTGATCTTGCCCTAGCCAGTTTGACTCAATGGATAGAGCATCAGCCTGTGAACCAAAGAGTCCCGGGTTCCATTCCTTAGCATAATCCTCTCAAGATTCATTCATTTTGTTGCAAATGGCAATAGTTAATCTTTTGATGGTTGAGTAGTATTTCATTATAGATATGTACCTCTTCTTCATCGAATCATCCGCTGAAGGACACTTAAGTTGTTTCCATGTCTTAGCTATTGTGAATAATGCTGCCATGAACATAATGTTCCACATATATTGATAAGTGTTTTCAAAATTTTCAGGTAGGTACCCAGAAGAAAGAATACTGGTTTGAATTTTAGCTCTGTTCTTAAGTTCCTGATGAACCTCCACAGTGGTTTCTATAGTGCCTGCACTAATTTACATTCCCACCAGCAGTGCATGAGGGTTCACTTTTCTCCATATTCTCTTCAATAGTTGTTATACCTTGTTGTAATGATAGGCATTCTAACAACTGTGAGGTGGCACCTCACTGTGGTTTTGATTTGCATTTCCATTATAACTAGTGATGTTGAGCATCTTTTAATATATTGATAGGCCATCTGTATGTCTTTTTGGATAATTGTCTGTTCAGGTCTTCTGCCCATTTTCAAATCACATTTTTTGTTGTGGTTGAGCTTTATGAGTTCTTTATGTATTTTGGAAATTAGGCCCTTATTAAAGGTATCTTTTGCAAATATTTTTTCCCATTCAGTTGGTTACCATTTTTGTTGTTTTTGTTAATTCTTAGTCAAGGACATTTTTTCATTGGTTTTTTAGAGAGTGGAAGAGAGGGAGGGAGGGGGAAAGAGTGAGAGGGAAAAAAAAACCCCCACATCTATGTGTGAGAGACACATCAATTGGTTGTCTCCCAACCAGGGCCAGGGATCAAACCTGTTAACACAAGCACATGCCCTTGACTGGGAATCAAACCCATGACCCTTCCATATGTGGGCCAATACTCGAATCACTGAGCATTGTTGGCCAGGGTAGTTGCCTTTTTGTTTTATTGATTTTTTTTTTGTTTTTGTTTTTTTGGGTTGTTTTTTTTTTTGCTGTGTAAAGCTTTTAAAATTTATGTAGTTCCTTTTATTTCCTTTTTTACTTCCTGTGCCTTTGGGGTCAAGTTCACAGAAACCCCTCCTAGACTAAGGTCCAAAAGTTTAATAGTTTCGTATTTTATTGTTTCAGATCTTATTTTCGAATCTTTAGTCCATTTTGAGTTAATTTTGTGTATGCTATCACATAGAAGTCTAGTTTCATTCTTATGCAAGTGGCTTTCCAGTTTTCCCAGTCCCATTTATTGAAAAGACTTTTGTTTTGCCATTGTCTGTTTTGATTCCGTTGTCAAAATTAGTTGTTCATATATGTTAGGGATTATATCTATGCTCTCAATTCTGTCTGATTAGTCTGTGTACCTGTTTTCCTGTAAATGCCATACTGTTTTGATTATGGTAGCTTTGTAGCATAGTTTGAAGTCAGGGAGTATGTTACTGAAACCAAGGTTCAGCTGCCTGCTGCCATGAAACCAAATTCATGAGAGAAGCTGGTGAAAAGAAAAGAGGTTTATTCAAGCTGTAGCTGGTTTGCCTCAGTGGATAAAGCGTTGGCCTGCAGACTGAAGGGTCCCAGGTTCGATTCTGGTCAAGGGCACATGCCCGGGTTGCGGGTTCAATCCCCCATAGGGGGTGTGCAGGAGGAAACGGATCAATGATTCTTTCTCATTGATATTTCTCTCTCTCTCTCCCTCCCCCTTCCTCTCTGAAATCAATAAAAATACATTTAAAAAATAATAACAATACAAGAAAGATTCTTTTTAAAAAAAGGTTTATTCAAGAGTTAGTCACCTGAGAAGATGGGGGACTGGTTACAAAGCCCATCTTAACATGTCAGTGCAGGCAGGGGGTTTTGCAGGGAGGGAGAGGGAAAGCAGAGCAAAGAGATCAGGAGAGGCTGTTAACCTGTGTGTAGGCAGTGTCCTTGCTTGTCTCAATATGAATCTTAAATATATATATATATATAAATTTTTAGAAAGAGAGAGGAAGAGAGAAACAGCAATCAGCTGCTGCCTGCACTCCCCCTACTGGTGAACAAGCCTGAAACCCTGGCACGTGCCTTGACCAGGAATTGAACAGTCAGCCCTTCAGTGAACAGCATGACTCCCAACCAACTGAGCCACACCTGCTAGGGCCCAATATGGATCTTTACTATCAACATACTGGAATAGTCAGTGCTTGGCAAATCTGTATATTTGGGTAATCTACATAAACTTAAGTCATGTTGAGGCCAGTTTTGTACAAGCAGGAACTGGAACTGCTGATGCCTGTGATAAGGAAACTGCATGTGAATTCCTTTTACCAGCTGGTTAGGAGACTTTATTCAAATTCCATTTCATGGATAGAGTAGTATAACATTTTTATGCCCTGTTACAATAGCTTTAACTACGTTTTTTGTTCCTTAGGATTGCTTTGGCTATTCAGAGTCTTTTGCACTTCCATACAATTTTATAAATTTTTGTTCTCATTCTTTGAAAAATGCCATTGGGATTTTGATGAGGATTGCACTAAATTTGTATACTGCTTTAGATATATTGCCATTTTAATGATGCTAACTCTTCTAATCCATGAACATGAAATATTTTCCCATTTCTTTGTCTTCTTAGATTTCTTTCAACAATGTAGTTTTCAGTCTAAAGGTCCTTCATCCTTTGTTAATTCCTAAGTATTTTATTCTGTTTGTTGCAACTGTAAATAGGATTGTTTTATTTCTCTTTCTGATATTTTGTTAATATATAAGAACAGAATGGATTTTTGTACATTGATATTGTATTCTGCAACTTACTGTATTTGTTCATTTTTTCTAATAGTCTTTTGTTGGAGTTCATATATATAGAATTTTGTCATGAAAATAGTGACAGCTTCACTTCTTCAACCCCAATTTGGATACCTACCAGAAGGTGTTCCTGCTCATTTCCCCTGGCTTGGCTTTCCATTACCATGTTGACTAACAGTGGTGAGAGTGGGCATCCTTCTCTTATTTCTGATTTTACAGGAAAAGCTCTCAGTTTTTCACCATTGAGTATGACATCATACTTGCTTCTGTGCCCATTTTATTGTGTTTTAGTCATAAATAGATGTTGTATCCCGTCAAATGCTTTTTTTGCAACTTGAAGTGGTCATATCATTTTCCTATTTTTTGTTAATGATACCACATAACATTGATTGATTTGTGAAAATGTTGAACCATCCTTCCATCCCTGGAATGAACCCCACTTGATCATGATATGTGATCCTTCTAATGTATAGTGGTATTTGGCTATCTTGTATTTTGTTTAGAATTTTTGCATTGATGTTCATCACAGACATTGGCCTGTAAATTCCTTTCCTGTGTTGTTGTCCTTGCCTGGTTTTGTTATCAGGATAAAGTTGGCCTCATGAAATGGGTTTTTAAGTATTCCCTCCTCCTGAATTTTTTTGGAAGAATCTGAGAAGAATTGGTATTAAATCTACTTTGAATGTTTGTCAGCATTAATCAGTGAAGCCACCCTGGGCCTGAACTTTTGTTTACGTTTATGTTTTTGATTACTGTTTCAATTTCCTAACTTGTGATCACTCTACTTATTTTTTCCAATTTTTAAAAAAATTTTCAGTATAGTTGGTATATAGTATTATACTGATCATATTAGTTTCAGGTAAACAATATAGTGATTTGAAAATTTTATACCTTACAATGAGATCATATCACTAATTCTAGTATCACCTGTCACTTTGAAAGTTATTACAATATTTCCCTTCACCTTTTTCATGCACCCCACCATCCACCCGCCTCCCCTCTGGCAACCATCTCTTTAGTTATTGCTTCTATGCATCTGATAGTTTTGTTTTGTGTGTTTTTTTAATTCCACTTATAAGTGAAATCATATGGCATTTGTCTTTCTCTTTATAACTTAGCATAATATCCATCTATGTTGTTGCAAATGGCAAGATTTTACTTTTATACTGTAGTGTAATATTCTACTATATGTGTATATATCACAAATTCTTTATCCATTCATCTACTGTTGGATACCTGGATTGCTTACATGTCCTGGTTATTAGAAGTAAGGCTGCAAGGAACCTATGTGTGCATGTATCTTTTTTAAGCAATCAGATAAATACTCAGAATTGGAGCTGCTGGGATGTATAATAAATGTATTTTTAGGCTTTTCTTTAGTCTTTTTTTTTTTATTGATTTCAGAGAGGAAGGGAGGAGAGATAGAAACATCAATGATGAGAGACAATCATTGATTGGCTGCCTCCTGCACGCCTCACACTGGGGATCAAGCCAGCAACCCAGGCATGTGCCCTTGACCATGTGCCCTTGACCAGAATCGAACCCAGGACCTTTCAGTCCACAGGCCAAAGCTCTATCCACTGAGCCAAGATGGCTAGGGCATATTTTTAGTTTTTTAAGGAATAGCCATATAGTTCTCTATAATGGTTGTACCAAATTTGCCCACCAACCGTACACGTGAGTTCCACTCTACTTCCTTGCCAACACATGTTTTTGTTGACTTTTTAAATATAGCCATCCTGAATGTTGTGATGTGGTATCTCATTGTGGTTTTGACTTTCATTTTCATGGTGATTAGTGATACTGAGCATCTTTTCATGTCTGTTGGCGATAAGTATGTCTTTTTGGAAAATGTCTTTTCATGCTACTTCCTATTTTCAAATCAGTGATTTAATTTTTATTGTTGACATTATTACAGATGTCTTCCATTTTCCCCATTTTTCCCCCCTCCACTCAGAACCCACAGTCTCCCCCTTCCCCTCTGGCCCTAACTACATAGTTTTCTGTGTCCATGGGCTACACATTGAAATGATAATGTTTTGGAAATACCGGGTTAAAGAAAATATTAAAGTTAATTTTTCCAAAAAAGAAAAAAAAAACCACGTGGTCTTGTGTAGAAGCACGTATAAGTGAGTATTTGTGAGTACTGGGTAGTGCTGGCAGGCCAGTTGGAGCCAGGCAGGCGCATAGCACTCTAGACTGTCAGGATGGAAGAGCTCCGGTCAGGGACACCTTGTTCATACTGCTTACTCCTTTTATTCAGACCCAAAATGGGCTACAGGGAGTGTGGTTGAGAACACATTGCAGCCATCTTGCAGGTGGGCCAAAGCACCCAGAGAGAGCTCCCACTTGCCGTATCGAGGTGGAGGGCGATGGAGTTTACCTGCAGATTCGGGAGAGCCCCTGTGGTTTCCCATTTCTCTATTTGGTCTCCTCCTTTTGTTTGTTCTTCAGAAGCTGTTCAGTGAGCCCTCAGCTCTCTACATAGGTGCATATTTTGATGTGCGTGTAAAAAGAGGCGAGTTTAGCATCCATCTAGACGAAGGACATCCTGTACCTCCTCACTATTTTGTGCCTTGGCATGAAGTCTGTAGAAGGGCAACTGTGCTCCCAAATCATCATAAATACAAGTTTACATCAAATCCATTTGTGCAAATTTAAACAGCAATTTGGGATTATTGGTGCATGGTGTCCTATTTCCAGAGTTATCCCTACAAGTGGGGAAGAAACTATATGCATTTTATAGTTCTGAAAACGGGTTTCTAAGGCAACCACAACCAATTTGCAGGAAATGGGGGGCACAAAGACTATGAACATTAAACAATGCAAAAAATATAAAATAAACTTTTAATTTTCAAAAAAGAAAGCAAGGCAAAACTAAGTATTATACCAAATACCTTTAAGAAATCTTTAGGAGTCTTTAGAAATCTATCTTAAGCAAGAGAAAAATTTGCCTATAAACTTCATTGTATTTCCTCAAATTGAAGGTATATTGACACATCAATAATAGTCTTCACCCTGGTTACTCGAACTGTAGTCCAGGCCCAGCATCATCATCACATAGGGCTCATCAGAAATGGAATCTCAGATCAGTTATGGTACTGAACATTGAATCTGGGGATACAGCACTCAGATACTTACTCAATTTTAAAAGAGCCATTAATTGATAGCTAGAGTGTTGGATTCAAACTTGTTTAAGAAACTTTAAGTATTCTGATGCAATGATGTTTTAAACAAAGAAGTGAGGGACACAATGCTATATTGTTTTGCTTTCCTTAGGAGTTATTTCTACATGGACCTTTTAGAATTGTACAAGTATTTTCTACTCAGACTGATGTGTATAGACAATTAAAAAAAAATACTACTGCAAGAGAAACCGCATCTGCATAGCATGTGTTCTAAAAATATAAGACTGAAGATTCAAATGAAGGCATTGTAGGTACTTAAAAAAATCCAATAATAAAAAAGAAGTTTGAGTTCTTCATGAGTGTAGAATTTACTTTTATTATATAGACGAAACCCAAAGATTAACAGAAAAGAAAAATATATCATAAAACCATGTGTACCCAAAGTCTTAATATTATTGGTTTGAGACCTGGCCGGGTGGCTCAGTTGGTTGGAGCATCGTTCTGTACATCAAAAGGCTGTGGGTTTGATTTCCAGATCTGAGAGACTGCACCACTGGGTCCTTTAAAACACGTACTACATGGGACTACCCCCCAAAATCTGGGATGCATAGCAGTTTGATCTAAGACATAGAAACAGGAGCTCCAGTGGCGCAATCGGTTAGCGCACGGTACTTATAAGACATAGAAACAAATATAATGAGACAGCAAAAATAGGGAGACAAATAAACAATCCCCAAAGGAAAGAAAAGGAGTAATTGCCAGAAAAGAAACTAAATGAAACGAAGGCAAGTAATTTGTCAGAGAGAGAATTCAGAGTAATAGTTAAAAGGATGCTCAAATGTCTGGACAACAAATACACGCAACTCAATGAGAATTATAAGGAGCTGAATGAGAAATTCATGAATAGGAGTAAAAATCAAGAAAAAATGAAGAATGACATAGCGGCAATAAAGAACACAACAGAAGGTTTCAACAGAGGAGTAGGAGAAAGAGGACCGAATCAGTGAGTTAGAAGACAAGGTAGACAAAGGAGCCAAGCAGAGCAACAAGTAGAAAAAAACCCTTGAAAAGCAGGAGAGTCAAAGGGAGCTTTGGGACAACACGAAATGAAACAACATCCACACAGTAAGGGTGCCAGAAGGACACGAAGCTGAGCAAGGATTAGAAAACCTGTTTGAAGAAATAATGACAGAAAACTTCCCTGACTTGGGGAAGAAAAAAGTCACACAAGTTCAAAAAGCACAGAGTCCCAGTCCAGATGAACCCAAAAGAGACATCAATTAAATTGGCCAACATAAAAGACAAAGAAAGAGAGAGACAAAGTTACCTACAAGAGACCTCCCATTAGACTATCAACTGATTTCTCAACAGAAACACATCAGGCCAGAAGAGAATGGAATGAAGTATACAAAGTGATGCAAAGCAAGGGACTGAAACCAAGAATAATCTATCCAGCAAGGCTATCATTCAAAATTGAAGGTGAAATCAGGAACTGTGCAGACAAAAAAAGGCTAGGGGAGTTTATTACCACCGAGCCAGCAATGCAAGAAATGCTAAAGAGACTGTTGTAAAAAGGAGAAACAGAAAGGGAAGAAGGAACACAGGCATAAAGAATAAAAAAGGCAACAAACAACTACCTATATCCTTAAAGGTAAATGGATTAAATGCTCCAATCAAAAGACACAGGGTAGCTAAATGGATAAGAAAAGATGACCCATGTCTATGCTATCTACAAGAGACTCACCTTAGAACAGAGGACTCATACAGACTGAAAGTGAAGGGATGGAAAAAAATTCTTCAGCCAAATGGAAATGAGAAAAAAGCTGGGGTAGTATAATTGTATCTGACAAAATAGACTTCAAAGTGAAGGCCATAATAAGAGATACTGAAGACTACTTCATAATACTAAAGGGATCGATACAATAAGAAGATATAACTCTGGTAAACATATATGCACCTAACACATGAGCATCCAAATGCAAAAAAAATTCTAGAAGATATCAAGGGAGAGATCGACAGCAATACAATCATAGTAGGGGCCTTTAATACCCCATTGACATCATTGGATAACTCTTCTAAACAAAAAATCAACAATAGTGATCCTAAATGGCTCAATAGATCAGATGAAACTAATTGACACCTTCAGAACATTTCACCCCAAAGCTATGGAATATACATTCTCCTCAAGTGCATGTGGGACATTTTCAAAGATAGACGACATGTTAGGACACAGCCTTAAGTCTCTACAAATTCAAGAAGACTGAAATCATATTAAGCATTCTCTGACATCACAATAGCATAAAATTCAAAATCAACTTAAAATAAAAACACTAAAAAACAATCAAACATGGAGTCTAAATAGCATGCTATTAAACAATGAATGGGTTACCGAAGAGATCAAAGAAGAAATAAAAAACATCCCAGAAAAAAATGAAAATGAAAACACAATAATCCAAAATCTATGGGACACAATAAAAGCAATCCTGAGAGGGAAGTTCATAGCACTATAGCCTTACCTCAAAAAAACAACAAAAAGTTGTAATAAGTTATCTAACCCTACAACTTAAAGAATTACAAAGATAGCAACAAGAAACGCCCAGAACAAGTAGAAGAAGGGATTATAAAGATCAGAATTAAAATAAGTGATATAGACACCAAAAAACCAATACAAAACATCAGTAAAACCAAGAGCTGATTCTTTGAAAGGATAAACAAGACTGATGAACCCCCTAACAGACTAACCAAGAAACAAAGAGAGAGGACCCAAATAAACAAAATCAGAAACAAAAGAGGTTAAGTAACAACGGACCCCACAGAGATACAAAGGATCTTAAAAAATGAATGAGCAACTGTATTCCAACAAACTGGACAACCTTGACCGAATGGACATATTCCTAGAAAAATACAATCATCCAAAACTCAATCAGGAAGAATCAGAAAACCTGAATTTTCCAATAACTACTGATGAAATTTAAGCAGTAATGAACTCCCAGCAAACAAAAGCCTTGGTCCAGATAGCTTCACAGAGGAGTTTTACCAAACATTTAAAGAAGAACTAAAACCTATCCTCCTCAAACTATACCAAAAAATTCAAGAGGAAGGAAAACTTCCAAGCTCTTTCTATGAGGCCAGCATTACCCTAATCCCCAAACCAGATATAGACACTACAAAGAAAGAGAATTATAGGCCAATATCCTTGATGAACATAAATACTAAAATCCTCAACAAAATTCTAGCAAGTTGGACCCAGCAATACATTAGAAAGATCAAACACCATAACCAAGTGGGATTTATTCAAGGGATGGAAGACTGGTACAATATGCACAAATCAATAAATGTGATGCATTACATAAACAAACTGAAAGATAAAAACCACAAGATCATATCAATTGATACAGACAAAGTATTCAACAAAACTCAACACCTATTTTTTATAAAAACTCTCAGTGAAATGGGAATAGAGTGATAAGACCTTAACATAATAAAAGCCTTATATGTCAAACCTACAGCCAACATCATACTCAATGGGCAAAAACTAAAACCATTTCTCCTAAGAACAGGAACAAGACAGGGATGCCCATTCTCATCCCTCCTGTTCAACATAGTACTGGAAGTGCTAGCCATAGCGATCAGACAAGAAGAAGAAATAAAAGGCATCCAAATTGGAAAGGAGGAAGTAAAACTGTCATTATTTGCAGATGACTTCACATTGTACATAGAAAACCCTTAAGATTCCATCAAAAAACCACTCAATTAAATAAATGAATTTGGCAACGTAGCAGGATATAAAATTAATACCCATAAATTCATGGCATTTTTATACACTAACTAGAGGCCCAATGCACGAAGATTTGTGCAAGAATAGGCCTTCCTTCCCCTGGCTGCTGGCACCACCTTCGTTCTGGCCAGAGCCACCTTTCCACCTTCGCTCCGTCCCGGAGCCGCCGCCTTCCACCTTTGTGCACTACCCAGAGGCCTAGAGCGGCCAGGGAAGGGTGGAACACCTGCATCATTGCCATGGCAAGCATCCTGGCCTGGCCGCCGCCATCTTTGTCATATCAATTTGCATATTCCCTCCTTATTGGCTTTGGGTGCTGCCATCTTTGTTGTGAAGTGATGGTCAATTTGCATATTCTATCTTTATTAGATAGGATAATGAACTCTCAGAAAGAGAAACTAAAGAAAAAATCCCATTTACCATTGCAACAAAAAAAAATTAAGGTACTTAAGAATAAACTTAACCAAGGAGGTAAAAGACCTGTACTCCAAAAACTACAGGACATGGAAAAAAGAGATAGAGTAAGATATACACAAGTGGAAGAATATACCATCTTCATGGATTGGTAGAATCAACATAATTAAAATGGCCATACTACCATTTATAGATTCAAAACAATTTATAGATTCAATGCAATTCCTATTAAAATACCAATGGCATATTTCACAGACCTAGAACAAATATTCCAAAAATTTATATGGGATAAAAAAAAGACCCCAAATAGCCACAGCAATCTTGAGAAAGAACAAAGTTGGAGGGATCACAATACCAGATGTAAAGTTATACTACAAAGCCACTATATTCAAAACAGCCTGATACTGGCACAAGAACAGGCATATAGATCAATGGAAAAGAACAGAGAACCCAGAAATTGACACAAGCCATTATGCTCAATTAATATTTGACAAAGGAGCAAGAGCATACAATACAGTCAAGACAGTCTCTTCAATAAATGGTGCTGGGAAAATTGGGCAGATACATGCAAAAAAATGAAACTAGACCACCAACTTATATCATACACAAAAATTATCTCAAAATGGATAAAAAACTTAAATATCAGTCGTGAAAGCACAAAAAATCCTAGAAGAAACCATAAGTGGGAGAATCTCAGACATCTCTCATGGCAATATGTTTACGGATACATCATAATGGAAGCTAAGGACAATGGAAACTAAGGAGAAACCAAACAAATGGGACTACATCAAAATAAAAAGCTTCTGCACAGCAAAATAAACCATCAACAAAATAACAAGAGAGACCACTGCATGGGTAAATATTTTTGCCAATGATACATCCAATAAGGGGTTAACCGCCAAAATTTATAGGGAATTCATACAACTTAACAAAAGAAAAATTAAGCCAAGTAAAAAATGGGCAAAGGACCTAAACAGATAGTTCTCCAAAGTGGACATACAGAAGGGAAAATGGCATATGAAAAAATGCTCAAAGTCACTGATTATCTGAGAGATGCAAATCAAAACAACAATAAGGTAATACCTCACACCTATCAGAATGGCTATCATCAACATATCAACAAGCGACAAGTGTTGGTGAGGATGTGGAGAAAAAGGTACTCTCATGCACTGCTGGTGGGAATGCGGACTGGTACAGCCTCTGTGGAAAACAATATAAAGTTTCCTCAAAAAATTAAAAATGGAACTCCCATTTGACCCAGTGATCCCACTTCTAGGAATATAGCCTAAGAAATCAGAGACACTCATCAGAAATAATATATGCAACGCTGAACTGATAAACAAAAATAAACCCAGGGACATAGAAGCATTGAACAGACTGTCAAACCTCAGAGAGAAGGCAGGGGAAGGGTGTGGGGGGTGGGGAAGAGATCAATGAATGAACTCATATGCGTATACGCATACGCATGGTGAAAATACCCATGGACACAGACAATAGGGTGGTGAAGGCTGGCAGTGGGGGGCAGGAGCGGGATGGGAGGGATCAATGGGGGGAAAAGGGAGACATATGCAAAACTTTCAACAATAAAGATTAAAATAAAATTAAAAAATTTTTTTTAATTTTCCTTATAGACATATAGCTTTCTCTTGTTACAATGATAGTATAATTCGCTGTAAATATTTTTAGTAAAGAAATGCAATTCTGATGGCACAGTCATGTAGGCACATTGAAAAAAAATGCATGAAATACAGAGTGTAAACACAAGCTGCACAAAAGTACGTCAAGAGTGAGAGGCACCAATATGTTCAAGAAACGTGCTTTAAGTTACCCTTTCCTCTTCTTCTGTCGATACAGGACTCAGATGACAATACGTTCCAGGAAAGCACCTACAATAAACCAAAGAACAAGTGAAATGTAACTGAAAACTAATCACCAAGATTCAAAATCTGGCAGGAAAAATTAATGTTCAGTGGACAGAAAATGCTATTTTATTTTAGCACATTGCCCTGGCTATACATTTATATTCTTTCTCTTCACTATCTAAGGGCAAATCTCTGGAATCACTCAGTCCACATCAAGCAGAGAAGAGTCCTTTCCTAATTTACAAAGATACCCAAAGCATATTTGGGATGCAAACTCATATGACTAATCATCTTGAAAAAACATGTATTATTTAGGATTTGTTACTAAGTGGACATGTCCTATACTATATAATAAGAACCTAATATGCAAATTGTCCCCTTAGGCAGTTATTCAACTGGGAGTTTGACTGGGAGTTCATCGGGTGTTCGACTGCTTGCTATGATGTGTGCTAACCACCAGGGGGTGGAGCAGAACATGGCAGGCGTCAGTGACGTGGCGCTGGCAGCGGGTGACAGTGGAGGCGCTGCTGACCCCAAAGGGCCCCAACGACAGTGGGACCGCGGGAATGGGCGTAGCCACCACCCGGCTCCCAGGTGCTGAGGGAGCGGGGGGTGGGGGGGGGGCTGGCCCTGATTGATCACTAAGCAGGTGGAATGGTGAAGGTGAGGGGGTGGTGCCAGGCCGAGGCGGGGTGCCAGGCGGGGCTCTGGAGCTGCGAGGCTGGGATGCAAGCTTGGGCCCGATCCCCACAGGCCACCCCGAGGGACCCCATCTGTTCATGAATTTGTGTACCAAGTCTCTAGTCCTATCTAATAAAAGAGAAACATGGTAATTAGCCGTACCTCCGCTACCCTAATCAGGGCGATATGCAAATTAACTGCCAGCCAAGATGGCGGCCGGCAGCCGGGCAGCTTGAAGCTAACAGGAGGCTTGCTTGCTTCAGTGACGGAGGACTCCAACGTTCCCCGCCTGCCGCTGCTGGCCTCTGAGCTTGCAGTTTGAAACATTGTTCCAAATATAGAGGCTAAAGAAAACCCCAGAAACCTGCTTTCAGCCAGCCGGGATCTCAGAGCTGGAGTTGAAACAATGTTTCGATTATAGAACCCAAACAAACCAGATACCTGCTTTCAGCAGCCGAGGCCTAAGAGCTGGAGCCAAGCCTCAGAGCTAAAGCTGGCCCAGAATAAAAAAAAAGAAAAAAAGGAGTGGTTGGGAGCTTCAGTCACCCGCCAGCCTGAAAACAGCCCTCAGCCCCTCACCCAGACTGGCCAGGCAC
>NW_005370568.1:191006-194983 GCF_000412655.1 Myotis brandtii | reverse complement strand
ACCCCCCTGATGGGCCCTGCTCTGTGAGTGACAGGGGGCAGCGCCCCAACCCCGATTGGCCCTGCTCTGTGCGTGACAGGGGGTGGCGCCGCAACCTCCCCATCAACCCTGCCTTGAGTGTGACAGGGAGCAGTGCCCCAACCCCCCAATCGGCCCTACCCTGAGCGTGACTAGGGGTGGCATTGAAACCTCCCGATCCGCCCTGCTCTGTGCATGACAGGGGGCGGTGCCCCAACTCTCCAATCAGCCCTGCTCTGAGCCCGACCAGGGGCTGCACCTAGGGATTGGGCCTGCCCTCTGCCACCTGGGAGCAGGCCTAAGCCAGCAGGTTGTTACCTCCCGAGGGGTCCCAGACTGTGAGAGGGCACAGGCCGGGCTGAGGGACCCCCCTCCCCCCCTCGTGCACAAATTTTTGTACACCGGGCCTCTAGTCTATATATAAAAGCCTAATATGCTAAGTGTCCCTCTGACTGTTCATTCGACCAGTCAGTATGACCTACACTGACCACCAGGGGGCTGATGTTCCAACCGGTAGGTTAGCTTGCTTCTGGGGTCCAGCCAATGGAGACTGGGCAAGATGGGCTGGACACACCCTGCAGCCCTCCCACAGTCCCTCCTCAGCCCCATTCATGCACAGTGGGGTCCTCAGCCTGGCCTGTGCCCTCTTGCAATCCAGGACCCCTTGGGGATGTCAGAGAGCCAGTTTCAGCCTAATCCCTGCAGGTCAGGCCAAAGGACTCCTCTGGTGCACAAATCTGTGCACCGGGCCTCTAGTAGAATATAAAGAATATATAATCAGCAACACAAGGCAGTGTATCATATAAAAGGTGAGGTGTTTCTAGACTGGTTTACTTAATTTCAAGCATAAAAACTGTAGAAACTGAAAAACCGTTATGCTCTTCACATTAATATTTTGATTTAAGTGGGATCCAAGTTGGGACACTTACCAACAGCTAAAACAATCGCAATAATGACTCCTGCACCTGAGAAAAATAAAACCAGTTTGAAGATAACTGAGCACATGTGGGTCTCCAGGTGGCAATTACATTTTAGTTAATCAAATCCTCTATAAACTACAGCAAAAAAAAAAAGGTTTATCAGTCTAGTTTAGTGTGACAGTGCATCCAGCTCATTTGATCACAGAGCCCTTCTCATATGATTCCAGGCTTAGGGCCCAATACTGTTTTGTGTTGTAGCTACAGCACTAGGTTATTAGTAAATATTATTAGAACAATTAGAATTCACTAGATTAGTGGGAAAATCATTTTAAAAATGTATTAGTCCATCTTAGTTGATATAGTTCAGTATTCAGTCTATCATTTCTTATGACTTTATTACGAAATTATATTTTTTCAGCAACAGTGGTGGGTCTGTGGAATAAGTCATAATAAAGTTCTTTAATTTATTACAGAAATGTAGTAGTTGAATATTCACAAATAATACATTATCTTATCATCAATTCTTCCTCATGCACGCCCACCTTCAAATTAAGACATACCAAGGAGATTTTAAGAATGCAAAAGAAACACCAGGGCACATGGATAAAATTATGCTTAGAAACTTAAAAAAGTATTTTTTACTATCAAGAAAGCAATAAATATTTCTACAAAATCTTAATTTATCTTAATTAAATTTCTATGAAACAAAGCATAGAAATATACAATGTCTTATTGCCTCTGCTCTTTTTACTTCATTAAAAAAATTGTCAAGTGTTTAATGAATGAAGATCACTTTGAATTTACTGGTGCAATGACAGTTTGACCACAGAGAGAAAATTTAATGACCCTAAGGTGCATTTTATAAAGAGACCAACCTTAAAATTTTTTTCATTTATTCATCAAAAATACTTGTATTTCATTTAAATGACACAACTATACTTATAATTTTCTTGAACACATATTGTGTGAACTACGTGAGCGTACATAAAGTGTGATACACCAGCTTCTTATTAAAAAAAAAAAAGTAAACCAAATGATAATACATTTAGTCTTGTGTATATAAGGTATGAATAGAAAGAAAACTTACCTACCAACTGTCATCACAAAAGCAGTGTTACATGAAAAGCAAGTTATATTCTGCAAATTTTAACCTACAACTAAATATAGCAGTTGAGAAAATTACTTCACCTTACAAGGAATCCTAATTTGTGGCACCTCTTAAAAGCTGTATTATCTATATGAGTCTACACATACTACAGTTTATATTTGCCATGGTATCTACACTATTAAAATTAAAAAATTTTAATTCTCCCCATTTGTGACAGATTTTACCTTCTCAAACTACAGATAATTGAAATATATTTCCATGTAGGACTTTAAGGTTTCATGCAGCAGAGCATTACTAACTAAAAGAACACCTAATAATGAAGAGAAATAAATAAAATAAAATAATACCTGATGTATTAGATGGTGTTTTATCACTGGGAGTGGGGCGTCCTAGAAAAAAGAAAAAAAAAAGGAAATAAGTAAAAAGAGAAAGAAGACAATAATAAAGATTAAGACCTCTAAATTATAGTTTAGAATTTTTATCTTTGAATGAATACTCTTATCTTATTTTCTTCATATAAATTATATTAATGTTCCTATTTCAAAGTAGTATTATAAAATATTATAAATTGACTAGAGGCCTGGTGCATGGATTCATGCACATTGAAAGGAAATTATTTAGAAGGTGACTGGCATATGTCTGAGATTTTGCTGCCTGTGGATTCCTCTAATATTTTTATGGTTTCCCACCTTACATTTAAGACCTTTATACATTTTGAGTTTATTTTTGTGTATGGTGTGAGTTGGTAGTCTAGTTTCATATTTTTTTGCATGTAACTGCCCAATTTTCCCAACACCATTTATTGAAGAGACTGTCTGGGATCCATTGTGTGCTCTTGCCTCCTTTGTCAAATATTAATGGAGTATAGTGGTTTGGGTCTATTTCTGGGTTCTCTATTCTATTCCATTGGTCTATATGTCTGTTTTTGTGCTAGTAACGGGTAGTTTTGAGAACAATGGCTTTGTAATACAGCTTGATATCTGGTACTGAAATCACTCCTAACTTTGTTGTTCTTTCTCAGGATTGCTGCAGCTATTCGGGGTCTTTTTTTATTCCAGATGAATTTTTGGACAGTTCATTCTAGGTCTGTGAATTATGCCGTTGGAATCCACAGGGAGCAAAATATCAGAGATATGCTGAAGTAATATCTTCACCGATACAGCTCCTAGGGCAATGAAAACTAAAGAGAAAGTAAACAGATGGGACTACATCAAAATAAAAAGCTTTTTTACAACAAAAGAAACCATCAACAAAACAACAAGAAAGCCCACTGCATGGTAGAAAATATTTACCAACGTTATCACCGATAAGGGTTTAATCTCCAACATTTATAGGGAACTCATACAACAAAAGGAAGATAAACAACCCAATCAAAAAATGGGCAACAGACCTAAATAGACACCTTTCAAAAGAGGACATAAGGAAGGCCAAGAGACATATGAACACATGCTCAAAGTCACTAATCACCCGAGACATGCAAATCAAAACAACATGAGGTACTATCTCACACCTGTCAGAATGGCTATCATCAACAAATCAACAAACGTCAAGTGCTGGAGAGGATGTGGAGAAAAAGGAGCCCTCGTGCACTGCTGGTGGGAATGCAGACTGGTGCAGCCACTGTGGAGAACAGTATGGAGTTTCCTCAAAAAACTAAAAATGGAACTCCCATTTGACCCAGTGATCCCACTTCTAGGAATACATCCCAAGAAACCAGAAACACCAATCAGAAAGGATATATGCACCCCTATGTTCATAGCAGCACAATTCACCATAGCTAAGATTTGGAAACAGCCTAAGTGCCCATCAGCAGATGAGTGGATTAAAAAACTGTGGTACATCTACACAATGGAATACTACGCTGCAGTAAAAAAGGAGTTCTTACCATTTGCAACAGCATAGATGGAACTGGAGAGCATTATGCTAAGTGA
>NW_005370568.1:190236-190833 GCF_000412655.1 Myotis brandtii | reverse complement strand
ATTTTATTTTATTTTATTTTTTTAATATATTTTATTGATTTTTTTACAGAGAGGAAGGGAGAGAGATAGAGAGTTAGAAACATCAATGAGAGAGAAACATCGATCAGCTGTCTCCTGCACACTTCCCACTGGAGATGTGCCCGCAACCAAGGTACATGCCCTTGACCGGAATTGAACCCGGGACCTCTCAGTCCGCAGGCCGACGCTCTATCCACTGAGCCAAACCGGTTACGGCAAGGACACATTTTTAATACCTTAAAAAAAAATGAAGGTGGCTGGCGGGGCAAGATGAGCCAGACATGCCCTGGAGCCTACCTCCCATGGTCCCTCCCCAGCTGGCATCACCTGGGTAGCACCGAGGCTCAAAGGGCATTTGCAGAGTGAGCGGGGTCCCTCGGCCTGGCTTGCGCCATTTCGCAATTGGGACCCCTTAGGCGATGTCAGAAAGCGGATTTTGGCCTGATCCCGCAGGCCAGGCCAAGGGACCACACTGGCACATGAATTCATGCAGCGGACCTCTAGTCCTATATAATCCTATATAACAAAGAGCTAATATGCTAATTAGACCGGATGGTGGAACGACCTTCCTGAACAACC
>NW_005370568.1:182640-190096 GCF_000412655.1 Myotis brandtii | reverse complement strand
TTCTGCAGAGGCGGTGGAGAGGCAGTGGCACGTCCCGGCGCCTCCGCAGAGGTGGGACGAGGCTCCACGGTGCCTTCCGCAGAGGTGGCAGCACAGGCCTGGCGCCTCCACAGAGGCTGGATGGCGCACAACCGCGGCGTCTCAACCTCCCACAGCCCCTTCCCTGGCTGGACCGCCCCGTCAACCAGAGGGTGGGGGGCGGGGCCAGCACTAAGGAGCAGCGAGCCCAGCTTCTGGTTGAGCTGTGCTCCCCCCAACACCCCCGCTAAGCCAGAAGCTGGGCTCACAGCTGGCGAGCACAGCGGTGGTGGCGGGAGCCTCTCCCATCTCCGCAGCATGTGGGCGGTAAGGAGCGAGGGGTCCTGGACTGCAAGAGCCCTGGATTGAAAGAGAGATATCTGAGTGGCGGCTTAGGCAGACATCCCTGAGGGGTCCTGAACTGTGAGAGGGCGTAGGCCGGGCTGAGAGACCGCCCAACCCCAGTGCATGGATTTCGTGCACCAGGCCTCTAGTCCTGTATAATAAAACCCTAATATGCAAATCGAGCAAACGGTGGAACGATCAGTAGAACAAACAGTCGCTTTGACACACACTGACCACCAGGGGGCATACACTCAATGCAGGAGGTGTCCCCTGGTGGTCAGTGCGCTCCCCCAGGGGGAGTGCCGCAAAGCCAGAAGCCGGGCTCACGGCTATGCGTGCAGCGGTGTTGGTGGGAGCCTCTCCCGCCTCCGCTGCAGGTGGGTGGTAAGGAGCGAGGGGTCCTGGACAGTGAAAGTCCGGACAGCAAGAGGGATATCTGACTGCCAGCAGGTGGACATCCCTGAGGGGTCCCGGACTGTGAGAGGGCACAGGCTGGGCTGAGGGACGAGCCAACCCCCCCCTCCAGTGCATGAATTTCGTGCACCAGGCCTCTTGTATAGAATGAGTATTTCAGATGTACCAACAATTTAAATGCAAAAATGTGCCCTAGCCAGTTTGGCTTAGTGGATAGAGCGCTGGCCTGCAGACTGAAGGGTCCCGGGTTCGATTCCGGTCAAGGGCACATGCCTGGATTGTGGGCTCCATTCCCAATGGAGGGCTTGCAGGAGGCAGCCAATCAATGATTCCCTCTCATCACTGATGTTTCTATCTCTCTCTCCATCTTCCTTCCCCTCTGAAATCAATAAAAATATATTTTTTAAAAAATGCAAAAATGCAACCAGAACACAAGGTTGAAATGTTTATGTAATTGAAATGTGGGGTAGACCTAAAGCTTTTATAAAAAGACACAACACTCATAGCCAGCCATTAGGGAAGTGATGGATATAGCTAGCAACCTATAAATGTAAAGCTTCTGCACATATCAATGACTATTGCAAGAGTAAAATATGGCATATATTAAAGTCACCATTAAAAGGATGGGAATAAATCTAAATACAAACCCAAATCTAAGATGGTACGTGTAAAAAGTTTTAGGAAAACATGAACAGCATGATGCTGTTTTTAAGATAAAAGAAAAATTGACAAAATATGTAGATCTACATATATAGGATATTAATGTATAGAAACAGTAATAATGGACTAGAGTAAGAGGAGATTCTTTACTCTGTAATATTTGAAATTCTAGAAATTTATATTCATATACTACTACTTATGTAATTGAAAGTTCTATAAAGCAATCTATACCCAATAGTATAAAATTCTTAAAAGGTAACTGACTGGTAAAAATAACAAATGGGGGGGGGGCGGGGGGGAGGGAACCTAGAAAACAATGTTCACTTCAAGTAAAAGAGGCTTAAATTTATAATGAGTTCTGATAAGTCAACACAAATAATTAAGAAACCTAATAGAACAAAGGACATAAATAAGTAAAGTAGACCAAAAAGCTTATCTGGTAATTAAAGAAATGAAAATTAATACATGACTTCATTTTCCACCCATCATGTTATAAACTTCTTAACAGTAGAAGTAGGACAAAGAGTTTTTGAACCTGGACTACCTGGAACTGGAGGCTTGGTTGGTTGAATAGGCTTGACATCTGCAAAAACAATTTTGATACCATTCATCAGCCTTATCAATACGATATTATGAATTTAATTTTTATTTTAAAAAAATATTAATTAGTCATTAAAATAAAAAATTCAGATACTTTCTGAACTTTGCAATTCTACTTCTGGGCATTTAATCTAAATATGTATTTTAAAAATACATAACAATGTAGTAGAATCTTCACTACAGCTTTGTATTTATAATGGAAATAACAGAAGTTAACTAAAAATAGTTTTTAAAAGTGATCAAAATAACCATTTGTATGTTTATTATTTTTTAAAATATGCTATTATTGATTTTTAGAGAAAGAGGAAGGGAGAGGAGAGAAAGAAACATCGATGTGAGAGAAACATTGACTGCTTGCCTCATGAACATAACAGTGAAGTGGATTGAGCTCGCAACATGGGCATGTGGCCTGACCAGGAATCGAACTAGCAACCCTTTCGGTGCTTGGGAGGACGCTCAACCAACCCAGCCACACCAGCCAGGGCTAAACATATGTTTCTTTTAAAAAATACCATTCAAGCAGCATTACGCTACAGTACATAATTTCTATCCTTTTCTTTTCACTCAGCACTTTTTGGATATTTATTCATATAAGCAGAATTAGACCTACCTCATCATTATTACGTTACTACTGATTCCTTCTTTAACTAATAACAAATTATATTTCACAGGCCCATGAAAAATTTTGATTTTTGATATTTAAAAAAATGCTATAGTTACCCAGCCAGCATAGCTTAGTCAGCAGCGGTTCTCAACCTGTGGGTCGCGACCCCTTTGACCATCGGAAAACACATATATAATTACATATTGTTTTTTTGTGATTAATCACCATGCTTTAATTATGTTCAATTTGTAACAATGAAGTTGGGGGTCACCACAACATGAGGAACTGTATTAAAGGGTCGCGGCATTAGGAAGGTTGAGAACCACTGGCTTAGTGGTTGAGCGTCGACCCATGAACCAGGGAGACCATGGTTCAGGGCACATGCCTGGGTTGCAGGCTCAATCCCCAATGTGGGACCTGCAGGAGGCAGCCAATCAATGATTCTCTCTCATCACTGATGTTTCTATCTCTCTCTCCCTCCCCTTCCTCTCTGAAAACAATAAAAAATACTAAAAAAATAAAAAACTCTATAGTTTATAAACGTGGCCTGGGTTGAGGGGAGGGAGACTGGAAGGAGTCAACAGGGGAAAAAGTGGGCATATAAAAAAATATATAAACTTTCAACAATAAAAAATTATATATAAACTTTCAACAGTAAAAAAGTTATTAAAAAATACAAAACCCTTATAGTTTATAGAGTTTTCTCACAATCAATTTGCTCTTCTTTCAAATGCTAAATTGTAAAGGTGTTTTATAAACCCTTTATGAATTCTCATGGTCAACTTGTTCAAAAGAGCGTATCAACAAACAGTATCCCACAGTGCATATACCCACTAGGACATGTGCGAAAACACAGTGGGGTCAATGAGTATAAACTTCACATGCAAAAACCATCTCTTCTCACCCCACTCCCCAGACCTCACAGCGCTCAACTGAGATACTCAAGGAGGCTACCAGGGGCCAGATACACAGGGATTATAAAAAGGTGTTCTATAATTACCATGTTAACATGCGTAACTTCCCTCAATTTTTAAGGTCTTAGGAAAACAAAATATACAAGCAAATTGAAAGCCAATGATTGAGATTTGAGTTCAACACCCTCAACCAATAGGAAATTAAAGCCCACAGAAATGATGTTCCATGAGAAAGTAGAACCAATTGAGGGCCCTGAGTGAGGTCAACCCACTACTGCTCCTGTCTCTTGTTTCTGCTGAAACCAAGAAGCCAAAGAAAGCAGCACTGAAATCAGGAACTCCTTCCACCACATGAAAATAATCTCTCAAGTCTTAGGCTGAGCCATTGATGAGTAGTCCATGCAACAAGTCCTCCATTTCATTTCAATAAGTAAGTTTTTCCCTGTATTTCAGTTGCTATAAAATTTAGTTTCTATTCCCAAATGAAAATGCTGGTGAAGCCCTGGCCAGGTGGTTCAGTTGGTTACAACATGTTCCCATATACCAAAAGGTTGAGGTTCAAATTCCTAGGCAGGGCACATACCTAGGTTGTGTGTTTGATTGACAGTTGGGTTGCATATGGGAGGCAACCAATTGATGTTTCTTTCTTTCTTTTCCTCCCTCCCTCCCTCCCTCTCTCCCTTTCTCTCTTCTCTCTATCCCTCTCTCTCGGTCTCACTCTTGCTCTCATTTTGCTCTCTCTTATTCTCTTTCCCCAGCTTTGCTGTTTGTTTTTTCTTACATTGAAAATGTACAACTATTATAACAGAAAATGTACAATATACTTTTAAAATAAAAAAATATTTTCTCTTGCTGGATACCTTTTAGTACAGAGTTCAAATAACAAATACATGAATATATGAGCAAATGAATAAACAGAGAAATAAATATAGCTAACTTTCCCAACACACCTAATATGTAATAAAAGCCTAAGCGACCATTAAAGTGGAATGACCAGAAGGACACTTTTAAAATGGATAAAATAGCAATGATGATGACAGAAAACAAACATTAAAAAACAGAAGCCATGGATATTCTTGTTCACTGACGAATTGGAGTGATGCTGTTAAGGCATGTAGCTTCCTTTAACAACTTCCTACTAGGATATGCCAGATACTGTGCTAAATGGTTTAATGGATCCCACTTAAAGGTTCCTGCCATCCAGTGAGGAAGGCATTGAACAATTTTACATGTAAATAAACACATTTAAGGTTTACATAACTTGCCAAGTTAACAGAGCTGTTTCCATCTGAGGACCATGGCAAATAAGTTTAGAATCATTAAGTAAAACAAGTAAGATGGCTGTAAAGATGTGCTGCCTCCTTTCATTACTAAAAATGATGAATGAGTGTAAATCACCAGATAGTTAAAGGATTATGAAAAAATATCTAGGAATTAAAATGATTTCTAAAAATCACCAGGAATTTAAAAGGTTTTGAAATAAAGTGTAAGTAGGATGTTACTAAACCTGAAGGACTCAAAATCGGAGGTGTGGTACTGGGAGGCGGGGAAGTCAACACTGGAAAAGAAAATAATTTCGACTGGATTAACCGCTTAGGAATTAAAGTCTTTTCATTCTAAACTTATTCAGATGAAAATACCCATGCTTTAATTTTCTTAAAGATGGCTGCTATCCAGTACACATAAAGTCAAAGAAGAAAAATTTATAACCTGTGTGATATACATAACGTGCCAACCCTATGAAAATACACAAGTAACAAAAGTAGAATTCTTTGTGACTTCTACATGTGTCATATTAAGACATAAATACTAAAAGTGCTTCACTTCAATTACTCTGTCATTTATATTTCAAAGATATCAAATCTAAACAACAAAAAAGTAGAAGACACTCTTTGTACCTTTAACACAGCGAGGAATCTCGGGTACCCAGGCATTATTAGCTTCACAGACAATTCTGCGGCTGCCTTCAAGGGAATAACCCTGGTTGCATTCAAACTCAACTTCTGCTTTGTAGTAATATTTTTTCCCAAATCCTGACATAATAGTTCCATCAGGGAGCGATGGATATGGACATTTGACCACTGAAAAGGGAAGAAATTTCAGAATTAATGAAAAGCTGTTTTAGCCTAGGAGAGAAAACCGAGTGCAAGGTCGCCATTTCCACTGTGAACAAAGAGGCCAGGAATGGAAGGCAGGATGTTCATCTTCTTTTAAAAACTTTATTCCTGCATTTTAATTCCAGGTAAATAGATTTCACGCAATCCAACCATCTTTTCCCACCTAGAAGAGGTGTCATTAGGTTTATTGGCTTTCCTACATTTCGCCCCATTATTGACAAGTTTTGAGAAAGGTGTGCCTCCCAGGGACAATTTCCTAGTAAGTTCAAACACAGCCTTTGGGTGCTCTTTGGCCCTAGGGCTCTGTTACAATTTCATGCTGACACTGAGTCCAGTGCCCTGCTCTGTACAAAGGCAGGAGAGGCTCTTGTGATGAGAAAATGCTTCAGCTCAAATGTGAAAGCTGGAAAGCAGCTGGCTCTGCAGAGATGCAGAGAGAAGGTTCTCAGGGACTGACAACATACAAGAACTGGGATGTTCAAGACACAGAAAGGCCAAGGAGTCAGGGCAATGTTTCCATACGTTTTGGATTCCAACCCAGGAACCAAAAACTACATTTTCCTTTGTAAACCAGGATATAATCCCACAGGGCTAACATAAAGTAAAAAGTTAATACTTAGACTCTGGTATTTCCCGTTGTACTCTACTTCTCAAGAACAAAAACCAGGGTCCTGACCTTCTAGATCGATTTCAGGATCCAGTAATGGGTTTGGCAGAATTTGGAAAAAAATAAAACACTGACTGGCAGTAAGTACAGAGAGCATCTTATGAGAATAAACAAGTGAGCTCTTCCTCTTTGCATGTCGACCTGAATGTCCATCAGGTATCTTTTCCCTTCAGCCAAGAGAACGTCCTTTAGCAATTCTTGTAGTGCAGGTGGGGTGGTGACAATTCTCTTAGCTTTAGTTTATCTTAAAAAGTTTTTATTTCACCTTCAGTTTTAAAAGATTTCTCCTTAAAAGATGAAGGGATTAAGAACTGCCAGTTACAAAATAGTCACGGGGATGTAAAGTACAGCATAGGGAATATAGCCAGTAATCTATCCTATATAATAAAAGTGTAATAAGCTAAGTGTCCGACCCATAGGTCCATCATTCTGTCTACCGCTCGACCAGTGGCTAAGACGTGCACTGACCACGAGGGGGCAGACGCTCAGACCTGTACGTTAGCAATATTTTCCCTTGACAGAGGGATGTCCTGTTTTATTTTTCTGTCAGCACTTTAGTAGATGTTATTTGGTCTATTTGCATATTAGCCTTTTATTATATAGGACTAGAGGCCCGGTGCACAAAAATTTGTGCACTGGGGTGGGTCCCTCAGCCCGGCCCCTGGGGGGCCCCTTCCCCTGGCTGCTGGCACCAGTTTTCCAACTGTGCCCGGAACGCAGGCCTTTGCTCTTCGCCGGGAGAGGCCGTCGTGGCGGGCTTCGCTCTTTGCTCGCCGCTCGGGCCCCAGAGGCGGAGCCGGCGCGGCGGGCTTAGCGCTTAGCTCTTTGCTGTCACTCGGGCCCCAGGGGCGAGACCGGCGCAGTTGGCTTCGCTCTTCGCTTGCCACAATGGCCTTCGCTTCCTGCTCCTGTCCAGGACCAGCAGGTTTTGCTCCATTGCTTGGCGCCTACATATGCAAATTAGCCACCATCTTTGTAGGCGGTTAATTTGCATATCACACTGATTAGCCAATGGGAAGCATAGTGAAGGTACAGTCAATTAGAATGTTTGTCTATTATTAGATTAGACTAGAGGCCCAGTGAACAAAAATTTGTACACTCGGGGGGGGGGGGTTCC
>NW_005370568.1:180076-182323 GCF_000412655.1 Myotis brandtii | reverse complement strand
CTGCCCCCTGGTGGTCAGTGTGTGTCATAGTGACCAGTCATTCCCAGTCGTTCTGCTGTTAGGGTCAATTTGCATATTACCCTTTTATTATATAGGATAGAGGCCTGGTGCACAGGTGGGGGCCAGCTAGTTTGCCCTGGAGGATGTCTCGGATCAGGGTGGGGGTCCTTCTGGGGTGCCTGGCCAGTCTGGGTGAGAGGCTGATGGCTGTTTTCAGGCTGGCCAAGCCCCCAGCGGATACCCTCACCCCATGGGGGTGTGGCCAGCCTGGGTGAGGGGCTGAGGGCTTTTTTCAGGTTGGCCACACCCTCTTCAGGGTGGAGGTCCCTGATGGGGTGCCTGGCCAGCCTGGGTGAAGGGCAGAGGGCCATTTTCAGGCTGGTCACACCCCCTTCAGGGTAGGGGTCCCTTCTGGGGTGCCTGGCCAGCCTGGGTGAGGGGCTGATGGCTGTTTTCAGGTTGGCCAACCCCCCAGCAACCCAAGCTCCCAGTCTCTCCTTATTTCCTTTTCTTTTTTTTTTCAGTGCTTCCTTGAGCGGAGGCCAGGGCGGGCTGGAAGCAAATATCTGGGATTTATTTATCTTCTATAATTGAAACTTTGTAGCCTTGAGCGAAGCCCAGGGCTGGCCAGGGCAGGTGGGAAGCTTGGCTTCCTCCATCGCCGGGGGCAACCCAAGCCTCCTGCTTGCTCCAGTTCCAGAATAGCATATACAGCTATTCTGTTTACTTGTTAGTCGAGTATTTACAAAGTATTTCCATACTATTTACAAATGAGAAAATAAATAAAAAATGTTATTACCTTTACACTCAGGAGGGTCACTACTCCATTTGTTTCGCCCAGAACAAATCAGTCTGCTCTCTCCAACAAGTGAATATTCATCTGGCCCATTCGAAGGATTACAACGGTAAGTTACCATTTCATTATATTCAAATGTATCCTTGTGGCTACTGCTGAATATTCCATTTTCTATTTGTTGAGGTGGTTGACACAAAATATCTTAAAAAGATAAAAAAAGAGGACAGGAAAGGAAAAAGAAAAGATAAAAGATTAAGACAGCATTAGTAATGCCTTATGAACTGCTTCAATAAATTCATTAACATATGATTTCTACAATCTAGTTGAATATCCAATATATGTTTGAAACAAAGTTTCTATGAAAAAAAGTATGATCTTTTTCATCCATACAGTATGTAGTGCAGTTTGCCAAATGTGCAAATGTTGTGTTAATGCAACAGCCCAAATCGAGGTCTATATTGAAGCCACATATTGATGAGTTTGCAAACATGTAAAACAATGCCACTATTCTCACTTTTTTGAAAATTTTGGTTTTCCTTTAAAAATATGTTGTATATACTAATATGTATTGTGCTTACTGTTCTTAATAATTATTTTTAAAACTTTTCAAGGTTAATTCCAATATAATGGAATAGCAATAGCCATATCCCACCTGAAGAAAAGCTATGTGGGGTCTTTTTAAATGTAAAAGCATAAAGTCAAATCAAGGCCAAAATTTTGAGTACTGCTGTAAATTCTAAAGACATAATATACTTACTTTCACAGAGTGGGGGCTCATCACTCCAAACTACATCATTTCCAGAAAGTTCACAATGTATAACTGGTGATCCAAGTAAGTAATAACTAAATAAGAAAAACAAAGATAATTGTTGTGCTGCTTTTTTAGCCAGTTAACATGATGCATATAATAGCGAAGAAAAATTTTATATGGTTGTTTTTCTGCACTAAAATAGCTTGAGGGAAAAGTTTCTTAAATAGCCTATCATGAAAGTACTAACTAAATCTATAATTTAATGAAAGAAAGAGTGTGCAGAGCCAGCTCAGCCAAGGGTTCACAAGCCTGAGTGAGGGCCGCGAATGGATGAAGAAATGATAGAGAGAATAAGCTGCGTCTAGGTGGATTTTCCTGTGCCTGGCTGAGGCCACAGAGAGAGACCCAGAGGCAAGCTGAGCCTTTATTTTATAGCCAGAGGTAAACAAGGTAGTGGTCACCATAGTTACAATGTTCTTGTGAGTTTCACTTGTTTTGGCAGCACTTGCTGCATCTCCCTCAGCCCATTAGCTTCCCAGATAAGATCTAGGGAGTGTCATAAGGTCAAGCCTAATTATGCTAAGAGGACTGTGCCCTCTAAGCTGGGACTTGTTTGTGGCTTTGCCAACAGGTCAGTCCGAGGCTTAAACCCTATAGCCACGCCCTACAAGAGAGTTGCTGCATTTGAGCACACACTGAC
>NW_005370568.1:174564-175156 GCF_000412655.1 Myotis brandtii | reverse complement strand
CATAACAAGTTATCTTAAAGACCATAGACATGGATTGACGAGAGAGGGGAAGAGCAATTTCAATAGTGTTGAAAACGAACTATTGAGGACTTGGAATGCCATTTCGGAAAATTTTTTCTGTTTAAAAAACTTTGCAACAGCATTCCTCTCCATGTTTTCATCCACGTGAATCTTTGTTCTCAGTGATGAATTTTATTAAATCTCGTAATAGGAGTAGCCTGACGGATGAAAGTAGTAGCTCATGCATATCTGAAGGTGTCACGAAATATAAACCTGATGTAAAATCTCTGTCATCAGTGATGCAGCAGCAAAAGTCCCAAACGGAGTCATAAAGTTTTCTGTCGGACTATTAGTGTACATTATACATTAAAAAATAAATATATTTTTCATCATCATATACTGTGTTTTTGTTGCTCGAATGAATTTTATTATGTCTTCAAGGTTCTTCACATACATTCACCTTAAGAGATATCAAGTAGGCGTAACATGTTCTCAAAAAATTAGGGTTGGCACGCAGAAGAATTTTGAGTCAGAGATTTTTTTGCTGGCTTTAGCACGCACTCACAAAAAGGTTGCCCACCCCTGGTCTAGG
>NW_005370568.1:164023-173833 GCF_000412655.1 Myotis brandtii | reverse complement strand
CGGGCCGCTGGGCGGGGCCTCGGCCCTGGGCGGAGCCTTAGCCCCAGGGAACGGGGCGTGGCCTGGCCGCGCTCTAACCTGGGGGTCTGCTGGCAGCTGGGGCTCTGCCCCTGACCCCTGTCAGGCTGACCATTCTCCACCTGCCCAGGTTTGAGGGAAATGCTGGTGCACTGCTTATAGGCTTATCGAGGTCTCCAGTTAGAAATATGTTGGTCTATATGTTCACTTCGTTTTTTATTTGTAACATTAACCTTTCGTCCACATGGGCTTGGCTTTGGTGAATGACATGAGGCAGGGATCTAATTTCCTTTTTCAGTTAGTTGCCTTCTTATTTGCATAATTCCAGTTTTCCATGACTTGAAATGTCATGTTTATTGCGGCCGAAATCTTACCCAAACTTGTGCTTTTTCTTGGGCTCTGTGTTTTGTTCTATGGGTCTATATCTCTATTCCTGCATTATGTCAATTATTTTATTCTTTTAAATAAATATTAACAGCACTTCTGTTTTGTAATCGCATAACATTTACAATTATGTTGTTAAACTTAAAAACAATGCCGTTGGACCTCTGATTGAAATTGTATTAAATCTGCACACTAATTCAGAGATATCTAACATCTCCACAACATCAAATAATCTCTTAAATATAATTTTTATTCTTTATTTGTATTTTTAATTTGTTCTTTAGTTATTAATTTCTAGTGTTACTGTATTATAATGAGAGTTTATAGCTGTTTTGATTTCTCCTATGTTCATATGTATTGACCTACAATCTGTGGAGTGATATATCAACTTCTATAAATGGTTCCTAGAGAGAAAGTATACATTCTCTGTAAGGTACAAAGTTCAACACACTTGTCCCAAAACATCCTTATTTCTCTACGTCTTATTTTTTGTATCTTTACTTGCCCAATATAAAGTTTTCAATTATTTTTATTTTACCAATGTATGTTTTTATTTCTTTTTAAGACTTCTCTGACTGTGAAAAATTCTTCTAACCAGGGGATGGCAAAGTAAGTTCTCATGCCCAATAAATCCTGCAGCCTGTATTTGTAAATAAGATATATTGAAACACAGTCACACATTCATTTGTTGTCTAGGGCTACTTCCCACTGCAATTGCAGAGTTGAGTAGTTACAACGCAGATTGTATGGCGCACAAAGCTGAAAATTCAGGCATAGGCAAAAGGAGGTTTACACTTGTGAGCACCCAAGTTTATTCTTGAATTATTATTAATGAAGGCAATTTGAGCACTGATGAGATTGTAACTAAATGCACTGTGCCATTGTGACATTGTTTTCATTTAATAAAGCTATTGTAATCATCATAACCTGCATGTCTTTTTACATATGAACTGTAAACCTACTTATGCTCACTCCTATATTTACTATATGTTGCTTTTTAAAAAAACTTATTGGGGTAACAGAGGTTAATAGCATATAAATTTCAGGTGTACAACTTTATGACTTCTTGTATACTCTATTGTGTGCTCACCACCTGAAACCTATTAGTAAGACAAGTGTTGGAGAGGATGTGGAGAAAAGAGAACCCTTGGACACTGCTGATGGAAATGGAAGTTGGTGCAGCCACTATGGAAAACAATACGGAGGTTCCTCAAAGAATTAAGAATAGAAGCCCTAACTGGTTTGGCTCAGTGGAGAGAGCGTCAGCCTGCGGACTCAAGGGTCCCAGGTTCGATTCCGGTCAAGGGCATGTACCTTGGTTGCGGGCACATCCCCAGTAGGGGGCATGCAGGAGGCAGCTGATCAATGTTTCTCTCTCACTGATGTTTCTAACTCTCTATCCCTCTCCCTTCCTCTCTGTAAAAAATCAATAAAATATATTTTAAAAAAAAAAGAACTACCATATGACCCAGCAATCCTTCCTCAGGATATCTACCAGAAAAATTTGAAAACAGGTATTTGTAAAGGTACATGTACCCCTATGTTCATTATTATCAGTCTCTTGACAGAAAAAGTTTACTAGGTTTTGCTCAAAATAATCTATATTTTATTTGTCCAGGTAACACTTGCTCCTTGACTTTATAAATATTTCAGTTTGTTTTCAGTAATTTAACAACATCATTTTAGAATATATGTATTCACTTAGAATACCATCTATTTTTTGTCACTTTCAGCCCATCTCAGGTAACTCTACCTTTTCCAAGTTTATTCAAACACATATGCATATAGAATACCTCATCCAAATTTATTATTTTTCCAATTGAGAACAAACTCTACATACTTCTCTGCAAATTGTTTTCTGAATTAATTTCACATCCATCCCAGAGATTGGATATAGGATTTAATTAAGTTGTTTTGATTGCTGCAAAATAGTTTATAATGCAGGTATTTTACCATTTTTGCAGTGGCTGCACAATTTTGCATTCCCACCAGCAATATACTAGCATTCCAATTTCTCTACATTTTCACTTTAAAACATTATTAAAGCCATCCTAGGAAGTGAAGTGAGTTTCATTTCCATTTCCCAAATGAATAAATATATTTAGCATCTTTTCATGTGTTTATTGGCCATCTAAATATATAAAAGGCTAAGTGACCAACCATCCATCCGTCTGTCAGTCTGACCGGCTGGTACATATGACGCACACTGGCAATTTAAAAATAAACATTGACTTGCACATGCGCAATACACATAAAGCT
The DNA here is from genome assembly GCF_000412655.1 of Myotis brandtii. Lineage (NCBI taxonomy): Eukaryota > Metazoa > Chordata > Mammalia > Chiroptera > Vespertilionidae > Myotis > Myotis brandtii. The sequence continues at coordinate 171,172 of NW_005370568.1, read as the reverse complement.
CTCACTGGTGCCAATCACATGCGTTTCGATCTGTCATTGTCGATCATGAATTTCTTTGTCCAAAAAATGAGCACGTTCATAAATTAAGAAATTTTGGATATACTTGATGGAGATTTTCACACCTATTTGAGTGATGATTCTATTGACTCAACAGATGATGCTGAAAGGAAAATTTTCCCATCGAATTTCTTTTTTTTAAAATATATTTTATTGATTTTTTACAGAGAGGAAGGGAGAGAGATAGAGAGTTAGAAACATTGATGAGAGAGAAACATCGATCAGCTGCCTCCTGCACACCTCCTACTGGGGATGTGCCCGCAACCAAGGTACATGCCCTTGACTGGAATCAAACCTGGGACCCTTCAATCCGCAGGCCGACGCTCTATCCACTGAGCCAAACCGGTTACGACCCATCGAATTTCTTAATAGTATTACTCCTTCGGGAATGCCATGTTATAAATTAAAATTGAAAGTAGGTGCAATCATCATGCTACTGAGAAATCTTAATAGTAAATGGGGTCTTTTAATGGTACTAGATTTATTATCAAAAGTTTGCAACCTGGCTATTCCGGCGCCTCCACTCCGTCTTTTGCGGGTCTCTTCTGTGTGCAATGGACGGCATTGTCCCAGACATAGCAGTTGGTACACAGCGGGGATCGGACGAGCTCTTCTCTGCCTGTGTCACTAACGGACCCTTTATCATGAGCAGCAACTCAGCCTCTGCAGCAAACGGAAATGACAGCAAAAAAGTTCAAAGGTGACAACAGAAGTACAGGTGTGCCCTCCAGAGCGATCCATATCCGGAAGCTTCCCAGTGATGTTACCGAGGACGAGGTCATTTCCCTGGGACTGCCTTTTGGGAAGGTCACCAACCTCTTGATGCTGAAAGGGAAAAACCAGGCCTTCATTGAGATGAGCACAGAGGAGGCAGCCAACACTATGGTGAACTATTACACCTCGGTGACACCTGTGCTCGTGCCAGCCCACCTACATCCAGTTCTCCAACCATAAGGAACTTAAGACCGACAGCTCACTCAACCAGGCACGGGCCCAGGCGGCCTTGCAGGCAGTGAACTCAGTTCATACGGGGAACCTGTCACCGGCTGCCTCAGCTGCTGCCGTGGATGCTGGGATGGCGATGGCTGGCCAGAGTCCAGTGCTCAGGATCATCGTGGAAAACCTCTTCTACCCAGTCACCTTGGACGTGCTTCACCAGGTGAGGTGGAGTCCATGTGCCCCCATTTTCCACCCAGACCCTGGGCAGAGGTTGACTGTTCTTCCTTTTCTGACAGATCTTCTCCAAGTTTGGCACAGTTCTGAAGATTATCACTTTCACCAAGAACAACCAGTTCCAGGCACTGCTGCAGTATGCCGAACCCGTGAGCGCCCAGCATGCTAAGCTGTCGCTGGATGGGCAGAACATCTACAACGCTTGCTGTACACTCGCATCGACTTTTCTAAGCTCACCGGCCTCAACGTCAAGTACAACAATGACAAGAGCCGAGACTACACCTGTCCTGACCTGCCCTCTGGTGACAGCCAACCCTCACTGGACCAGACCGTGGCTGCAGCCTTTGGTGCACCTGGTATAATGTCAGCCTCTCCGTATGCAGGAGCTGGTTTCCCTCCCACTTTTGCCATTCCTCAAGCTGCAGGCCTCTCTGTTCCCAATGTGCACGGGGCCCTGGTCCCTCTGGCCATCCCATCAGTGGCAGCAGCGGCGGCGGCAGCTGGCCGGATCGCTATCCCAGGCCTAGGAGGGGGGCTGGAAATTCTGTTCTGCTGGTCAGCAACCTCAACCCTGAGAGAGTCACACCCCAAAGCCTCTTTATTCTTTTCGGCGTGTATGGCGATGTGCAACGGGTGAAGATTTTGTTCAATAAGAAGGAGAATGCCTTGGTACAGATGGCAGATGGGAGCCAGGCCCAGCTGGCCATGAGCCACCTTAACGGACATAAGCTGCATGGAAAGCCTGTGCGCATCACCCTCTCCAAGCACCAAAACGTACAGCTGCCCCGTGAGGGCCAGGAGGACCAGGGCCTCACCAAAGACTACGGGAACTCGCCCCTGCACCGCTTCAAGAAGCCTGGCTCTAAGAACTTCCAGAACATCTTCCCACCCTCGGCCACCCTGCACCTTTCCAACATTCCGCCCTCCATATCTGAGGACGACCACAAGATACTCTTCACCAGCAATGGCGGAATTGTCAAAGGGTTCAAGTTCTTCCAGAAGGATCGCAAGATGGCACCGATTCAGATGGGTTCAGTGGAGGAGGCCATCCAGGCACTCATCGACCTGCACAACCACGACCCGGGAGAGAACCACCACCTGCGGGTGTCCTTCTCCAAGTCCACTATCTAGGCTCCCCACCAAGGACCAGCCTGCCAGGTAGTTCCGGCAACAACTTCCATCATTCCAGAAAATAGCCACTTTAAAAAGCAGCTGAAGTGACCTTAAAAAGACCAGAGATTTTATTTTTTTAAAGAGAAAATCAGTTTACCTGTTTTTTAAAAAATTAAACCTAATTCACCTTGCTCACCTTTCGGAGATAGGGTGTCAGCCTCAGGCTCTTGGCTGGCCCCTCTTCCTGGGACCTGGACCCCAAGTGTTCATGTTGGGGTGGGGACGAGGGATTAAATATTTATAACAAATTATAATTTTTTATACCTGTTGTAAGACATGAGGGGCAGCAAATGCAGTTTTTTATGGTGACACAGATGTATATTTTGATACCAGCAATTACAGGCTCAGTATTGTAAGGTGGAGCGTGGCACATTCCACTGCCTGCCTTACGGCTTGTAATGTTGAGAAAACTGAATTAAAGCAATTTTATAACAACTCTTGCCTCCGCCGCAGGCTTTCTGTTCACATTGTAGAAGGCAGTCTGGCTAGTCTGTACTGGACTTTGAATAAACTCTTCTGTATCCTGCAAAAAAAAAAAAAAAAAGTTTGCAACCTAACATAATCGAAGCTGAAGTATTAACAGGATCTGCAGGAGAAGTTGTTCTGATTCCAAGCTTTGAAAAATTTCCAGGGAATCTTTTTCTTGTTAGTTGTCTGGGTAATTGTGTTTCTTTTCCAGAGTGTCAGAATGGGATCAGAGCCTCTGAGTATGGCTTATTAAACTTAGCATAATGCATTTGAGATTCGTTTGGGTCATGGTGTGGATTAGAAGCTTATTCCTCTTTATTGCAGAGTATTATCCCATTATATAGATGCCCCATGGTTGTTCACTCATTCATCAACTGAAAAATATGTGGCTATTTCCAATGTGGGGTGATTGTAACTAAGGCTGCTATGAATATTTCCACATAGGTTCCTATGTGAACGTGTTTTAATTTACTTGGATTGCTGAGTTGTATGGAAGTATATGTTTAACTTTATAAGAAATTGCAAAACTGTTCAAAAATAGGCATAACGCCGCATTCTTAACAGCTACATATGAGAGTTTCAATTGCTCCATATCCAAGCCAGTATAAGCTAAGTTTTTTTCTTGTTTTTCCAGCCATCCTGCTAGGTGTTTAGTGGTATTGCATTGTGCTTCATCTGAGGACATGCTTAAATACAGGAAAAGAGAGAAAGAGAGAGAGAAACATCATCGTGAGAGAGAAACACTGATCAGTTGCCTTCGGTACCGGCAACCCTATGGTGCACAAGACGAAGCTCCAACCAACAGAACCATAATGGCCAGGGATTTGGCTCCTTTTTAAAAATTCTTATAACAATGTCTTTTGAGAGCAGAAGCTTTGATTATTAAGAAGTCAAATTTATTAACATCTTTTTTTTTTCTTTAAAGGATCATGCTTTTGTATTTAAGAAATCTTTGGCCAAGTCATGAATATGTCCTATGTTTTAAAGTAAAAGTGTTATAATTTTGAATTTAAATAAAGTCCATCACTTCAATTACTCTATCATTTATATTTCAAAGAAATAAAATCTAAACAAAAACAAGAAAGTAGAAGACACTCTTTGTACCTTTAACACAGCGAGGAATCTCGGGTACCCAGGTACTATTAGCTTCACAGACAATTTTGCGGCTGCCTTCAAGGGAATAACCCTGGTTGCATTCAAACTCAACTTCTGCTTTGTAGTAATATTTTTTCCCAAATCCTGACACAATAGTTCCATCAGGGAGCGATGGATATGGACATTTGACCACTGAAAAGTGAAGAAATTTCAGAATTAATGAAAAGCTGTTTTAGCCTAGGAGAGAAAACCGAGTGCAAGGTCGCCATTTCCACTGTGAACAAAGAGGCCAGGAATGGAAGGCAGGATGTTCATCTTCTTTTAAAAACTTTATTCCTGCATTTTAATTCCAGGTAAATAGATTTCACGCAATCCAACCATCTTTTCCCACCTAGAAGAGGTGTCATTAGGTTTATTGGCTTTCCTACATTTCGCCCCATTATTGACAAGTTTTGAGAAAGGTGTGCCTCCCAGGGACAATTTCCTAGTAAGTTCAAACACAGCCTTTGGATGCTCTTTGGCCCTAGGGCTCTGTTACAATTTCAGGCTGACACTGAGTCCAGTGCCCTGCTTCTGTACAAAGGCTCCTAGTAGAGGCTCTTGTGATGAGAAAAAGCTTCATCACCTTGTGATGAGAAAATGCTTCAGCTCAAATGTGAAAGCTGGAAAGCAGCTGGCTCTGCAGAGATGCAGAGAGAAGGTTCTCAGGGACTGACAACATATAAGAACTGGGATGTTCAAGACACAGAAAGGCCAAGGAGTCAGGGCAGTGTTTCCATACATTTTGGATTCCAACCCAGAAACCAAAAACTACATTTTCCTTCGTAAACCAGTATGTAATCCTACAGGCCTGACATAAAGTTAAAAGTTAATACTTAGACTTCATGCTAGTGTATCCTGGTATTTCCCATTGTACTCTACTTCTCAAGAAGAAAAATGCTGGTCCTGAGCTTCTTGATTGATTTCAGAATCCACTAATTGGTTTGGCAGAATTTGGAAAAAAATAAAAAACACTGGCTGGCAGTAAGTACAGAGAACACCTGATGAGAATAAACCAGAAGCTGTCTGTTCCCTCAGCCTAAAGAACTTCCTTAAGCAATTCTTAAATTAGTGCAGGTAGGGTGGTGACAATCCTCTTAAATTTAGTTTATCTTAAAAGTTTTTATTTCACCTTCAGTTTTAAAAGAGTTCTCCTTAAAAGGTGAAGGAATTAAGTACAAATTGGCAGTTACAAAACAGTCACATGGATGTAAAGTACAGCATAGGGAATATAGCCAGTAATCCTATATAATAAAAGGCTAATATGCAAATTGTCCCCTTGACCAGGAGTTCAAATGGGGTGGGGCTGGCCTTGGCCCGAGGATTCCTCCTCTCCCCAGCCCCTCCCGCCCGATTGGCCCCAATCGGGGTGGGCCTGCTGGACCCCACCTCGCATAAATTCGTGCACAAATTTGTGCACCCAGCCTCTAGGATTGTAATAACTATGTATGGTGCCAGGTGGGTGGAGACCAAGACTTATTGGGGTTGATCACTGATATAAATGTCTAACCACGATGTGGTACTCCTGAAACTAATGTAATATTGAATGTCAACTGTAAATAAAAAATAAATTTAAAAATGTTAAATACAAGTTTTCCTAGTCAGAGATTTCTAGGTTTCCTGTTTTACTTTTCTTTCAGCACTTTAGACGTTACTGTCTTCTAGTCTCACCAGTTCCTTAAGTGATGTCAGCTGTCATTCTTACTTAGAGGGGGTGGTAAATGTAATATGTTGGGGTCCCCCGCTCACTGGCTGTTTTTTCTTTTTTGTTTTCAGAAGTTTTACCATGATATGTTAACTTCAGCGGGGGGTTCTTTAGAATTTATTTATCCTGCTAGGGTCACTGAATTTCCTGGACTTATGGGGTGGTTGTTTGGGATCAAATGTGGATAATTACTTATTCAAGTAATTGTCTATACGTTATTTCTCCTCTGTTTCTGAAACTCCATTAATATGCATATTTGACTGCTAGTTATTCCCTAGGTTATAAGTCTTTCCCTCTCACTCTCTCTTTTAAAAATTTTTCTTTCAAATCATCTGGTTGGTTTCTATTGTCCTCACCTCAGGTTCACTGATCTATTCTCTCTTGTGATAAACTGTTATTAATCACAGAAATGATTTCTGTTAGTTAAAGTTACCATATATAACTTATATATAGTAAAACTCACCCTTGTAAGTACACAGCTGAATGAGGTTTGATCAATACAAATACTAACCATGTAATTATCACCACAGTAAAGACACAGAAAAGTTCCATTACTTCTAACATTCCCTCATGCTACTTTGTAATCAACCCTCCCTATTCCCATCCCCCAACCACCTTCCCAACCAGCTAACCATTGATGTGTTTTCTACCCCTATAATGTTTCTTTTCCAGAATGTCATAATGGGATCACAGCCTGAGTACAAGTTATTTCACATAGTATAATGCATTTGAGCTTCTCTCCTGTCCTTGCAAGATTAGACACTCATTCCTTTATATTGCAGAGCATTATCCCATTATATGGATGCACCATGGTTGTTCGGCCATTCACCAACTGAAAATGATGTGGCTGTTCCCAATGTGGAATGATTATGACTAAGGCTGCTATGAATATTCTCATACTAGGGTTCTATGTGAACCTGTTTTAATTTACTTGGATTGCTAAGTTGTATGGTGAGTGCATGTTTAACTTTATAATAAATCATCAAATGCTTTCTTAAACACACATACCACTTTGCATTCTTAACTTGCAATGTGAGTTCTAATTACTCCATATCTTTGTAATGGTATGGTTTCTTTTTCCTTTTAGTTTTACCATTCTAATAGGTGTTTAGTTGTATACCATTGTGCTTTTAAATTACACTTCTGTAATTACTAATGCTATTGAGTAACTTTTCATATATTTTTTTGCCATCCATATATCTTCTTTGGTAAAGAGGTCTATTCAAACATTTTTCCCATTTTTAAAAAACTGGATGTTTTCTTATTTGTTTTCTGAGATCTATACACATGTGCTTTGCAAATATTTTCTTGCAGTCTATGGCTCATATTTTTATACTTATAACTGTTTTTTTAAATATATTTTATTGATTTTTTACAGAGAGGAAGGGAGAGGGATAGAGAGTTAGAAACATCGATGAGAGAGAAGCATCAATCAGCTG
>NW_005370568.1:162867-163426 GCF_000412655.1 Myotis brandtii | reverse complement strand
GGGTTGTATTTAAGAAATCTTTGTATAGGTCACAAATACTTTCTATATTTTCTAGTAAAAGTCTTATTTTTTTAACTTTTTTTGTATTTAAGTCTACGATGATTTAAGTAAATGTATATGGTGTAAATGGATTCTCTCCTTTTTTTTTTGCATATGTGTGTCAAATTGTGCCTGTACTTTTACCCTTTTCCACTGAATTATTTGTATAGCTGTGGTAAATCAATTGGACACAGTTGAAAGGGTCTACTCTGGGCTCTCTATTCTGTTCCATACTGTCTTGATTATATACTTTACTAGAGGCCCAGTGCACAAAATTCGTGCACGGGTAGGGTCCCTAGGCCTAGCCAGCAATCAGGGCCAATCGGGGCCTTCCTTCTCCCGGCTGCTGGCTGCCGTCCAGGACCTTCCTTCATTCCGCTCCGCCCCTTGGTGGTCAGCGCACATCATAGCGGGCGTTTGATCTCCCAGTCAGTTGAACTCCGGAGGGGACAATTTGCATATTAGCCTTATCTACACTAATAAAAGAGAAACATGGTAATTAGCGTACAACCGCTACCCT
>NW_005370568.1:159850-161461 GCF_000412655.1 Myotis brandtii | reverse complement strand
AGCAGGCCTAAGCCAGCAGGTCGTTATCTCCCGAGGGGTCCCAGACTGCGAGAGGGCACAGGCCGGGCTGGGGGACTCCCCCTCCCCCGCCCCCCGAGTGCACAAATTTTTGTGCACCGGGCCTCTAGTATTATATAGGATAGTATGTTTTATAATAAGCCTTGACACCAGGTAGAATGAGTCCTCTAACTTTTTCAGAATTGTACTATTATACCGCTGTTGTCTTTTCATATAAATTTTAGAATCAGTTTGTCAATTTATAGAAAAAGTTCTACTGGGATTTTTAATGGGATTGTGCCAAAACTGTAGATTAATTATGGAAAATTGGTATCTTTACTATAATTTAGCCTTCTAATCCACAACTACTGTATTTCTATGACAGTCTGTTAATTTATTCTATAAAAATGTTTAGTTGTTTTTACCATTCAAATCTTGCCCATGTGTTACAATAGTAGTTCGGAACTGTTGTAAATATTATGCAAAAAAAAATTCAATTTCTGATTTATTAGTATATAGACATAAAATTGATTTCTATACATTGATCTTATGCTTGCAACCTGGCTAAATCTTCAGGCTTTCGAATTTTCTACATAGACAATGATGTCATAGTAAATATAATCTACTTTATTTCTTTCTCCTCAACTTGTATGTCTATTTCTATTTCTTGCCTTACTGTACTGGGCAGGACCATCTTAGTCTTATTCCTATCTTAGGGGGAAATAAATCATTCATGTACCAGTAAGTAAAATGTTAGCTATGGGATTTTGTAAGAGCCATTTATCAGGGACAGATAGTTCTATTGAGAAGTTGTATAATGATAAGATGATGAATTCTGTCAAATGCTTTTTTTCACATTAAGATAATCATGTATTTTTTTTCTTTATATGTCTTGATATGGTTAGGTTATACTGATTAATTTTTAAATTTAAACTAACCTTGCATGCATGGAATAAATTGTATTTGATTATGATGTATTACTTTTATTTATTACAGGATTTGATCTGTTAATATTTTGTTGAGGACTTTTGGTTCTATGATCATTATGGATATTGTTTTTAATGTTCCTGAAATGTTTCTGTCTGGTTTTAGTATCAGAGCAATGCAATCCTCATGAAATGAGGTGAGATGTATTCCCCCACATTCTCTTTTGGATTTTCCTGAAGAGTTTGTGTAGAGCTGCTATTATTTACTGCTGAAATGTCTGATAGATTCCCAAAGGAGAACAGTTCTCTTTATGAGAAAGTTTATGTTGTCAAATCTATAGGGATGTAGTCGTTTGTGTTCTTCTCTTATTATCCTTTAAATATCTATAGGATACATTTAGTGATGTCTTTTTCATTCTTAATATTAGTAATTTGTATTTTCTTTCTTGCCAGAATGGTTATATGTTAAAATATTTTATTGATCTCCAAGAACTATGTGTAGGTTTCATTAATTCTCTCTACTTTTTTCTCTTTTCAATTTCATTGATTTCTATCTTTATTCTTTCCTTTTGTTTCCTTATTTGGAGTACAATTTGCTCTTTTTTTATTTTTTTATTTTTTTAAATATATTTTATTGATTTCTTACAGAGAGGAAGGGAGAGGGATAGAGAGCTAGAAACATCAATGA
>NW_005370568.1:153695-158494 GCF_000412655.1 Myotis brandtii | reverse complement strand
TGTCCTGGCTCAGGGTGGGGGTCCCCACTGGGGTGCCTGGCCAGTCTGGGTGAGGGGCTGAGGGCTGTTTTCCGGGTGGCGAGTGACTGAAGCTTCCAACCGCTCCTTGTTTTCTTCTCTTTTTTTTTTTATTCTGGGCCAGCTTTAGCTCTGAGGCCTCGCTGCTGAAAACATGGATACAATGTTTCGGTCCGGCTGGGTTTCAGTCCGGCTGTTTTCTGGGGTTTTGTTTACCTTCTTATTTGCAACATAGTATATAGTTGCTTAGACTTTGCAGCTGAGAGGAGTTGGAGTCCGCAGCAAGCAAGCCTCGTGCTCGCTTCCGTGCCTGGCTGCCGGCCGCCATCTTGGCTGACAGTTAATTTGCATATACTCACTGATTAGCCAATGAAAAGGGTAGCGGTCGTACGCTAATTACCATGTTTCTCTTTTATTAGTGTAGATTATTCAGTGCTTCCTTTCTTTCAAGAGTCAAATACCATCCACTGCCTCCCTGTTTTACTAGTAAGTCATGCTCTAAGGCAGTGGTTCTCAACCTGTGGGTCGCAACCCCGTTGGCGGTCGAACGACCCTTTCACAGGGGTCGCCTAAGACCATCCTGTATATCAGATATTTACATTAAGATTCATAACAGTAGCAAAATTACAGTAATGAAGTAGCAACAAAAATAATTTTATGGTTGTGGGTCACAACATGAGGAACTGTTTTAAAGGGCCAGAAGGTTGAGAACCACTGCTCTAAGACCATCAACACTGTTTTTAAAGCACAGGCATATGTCAAAGATATAGCAGGTTTGGTATCAAACCACAGCAATAAAATGAATATCACAATAAAGCAAAGCATAATCTGTTTGCTGTTGAGGGTCTTGCCTTCAACTTTTAAAAACAAAACATCTGTGAAACGCAGTAAAGAAAAGCGCAATTAAACAACGTATTCCCAGAATTTATCAATCTTATTGGTGAGATTAGTCTTTTTACCATTTTTTTTCTAGTCAGCACGCTAAGACTTCTTGCAATACAAAATAAATCTGTTATTTTTAAACCAATGTGTGTTGAGCTTTTTGATACTTTGAAGAAAAAACATATCCCAACTCATGCATCTACACAGTAATTCACAGTAATGTATAACATGGAATGCCAAGAATATGTATGGTGAAGGGTGGGGGACTCTACAACTAAAATTAGTTTTCATTCATTCTTACCTTTTTGGAATTAAATTAGAAAACAATTTAACAGGGTGAGGGAGCATATGGTGCTATGTTGTTTACTTGTTAGTCAAGTATTCACAAAGTATTTCCATACTATTTATAAATGAAAAAATAAATAAAAATGTTATTACCTTTACACTCAGGAGGGTCACTACTCCATTTGTTTGGCCCAGAACAAATCAGTCTGCTCTCTCCAACAAGTGAATATTCATCTGGCCCATTCGAAGTTTTACAACGGTAAGTTACCATTTCATTATATTCAAATGTATCCTTGTCGCTATTGCTGAATTCTCCATTGGGTATTTGTTGAGGTGGTTGACACAAAATCTCTTAAAAAGAGAAAAAGAGAGGACAGGAAAGACAAAAGTAAAAGTAAAAGATTAAGGTAGCATTAGTAATGTCTATGAACTGCCTTCAATAAATTCATTAACATATGATTTCTACAATCTAGATGTATATCCAATATCTATTTGGAACAAAGTTTCTATGAAAAAAAAGTATTATTATTATCTTTTTCAGCCTTAGGAGTTATATAGAGAAATTTGCCAAAGGTACAAATGGTGTGTTAAAACAACAGCCCAATCCTGAGGTCTTCATTTAAGCCATATGTTTGATGAGTTTGCAAACACGTAAAACAATGACACTATTCTCACTTTTTTGAAAATTTTGTTTTCCTTAAAAAAATGTTGTATATATTAGTATGTATTGTGCTTATTGTTCTTAATAATGAATTAATAAGCAATAATTTTTTAAAACTTTTCAGGGTTAATTCCAATATAATGGAATAGCAATAGCCATATCCCACCTGAAGAAAAGCTATGTGGGGTCTTTTTAAATGTAAAAGCATAAAGTCAAATCAAGGCCAAAATTTTGAGTACTGCTGTAAATTCTAAAGACATAATATACTTACTTTCACAGAGTGGGGGCTCATCACTCCAAACTACATCATTTCCAGAAAGTTCACAATGTATAACTGGTGATCCAAGTAAGTAATAACTAAATAAGAAAAACAAAGATAATTGTTGTGCTGCTTTTTTAGCCAGTTAACATGATGCATATAATAGCGAAGAAAAATTTTATATGGTTGTTTTTCTGCACTAAAATAGCTTGAGGGAAAAGTTTCTTAAATAGCCTATCATGAAAGTACTAACTAAATCTATAATTTAATGAAAGAAAGAGTGTGCAGAGCCAGCTCAGCCAAGGGTTCACAAGCCTGAGTGAGGGCCGCGAATGGATGAAGAAATGATAGAGAGAATAAGCTGCGCCTGGCTGAGGCCACAGAGAGGGATCCAGAGGCAAGCTGAGCCTTTATTTTATAGCCAGAGGTAAACAAGGTAGTGGTCACCATAGTTACAATGTTCTTGTGAGTTTCACTTGTTTTGGCAGCACTTGCTGCATCTCCCTCAGCCCATTAGCTTCCCAGATAAGATCTAGGGAGTGTCATAAGGTCAAGCCTAATTATGCTAAGAGGACTGTGCCCTCTAAGCTGGGACTTGTTTGTGGCTTTGCCAACAGGTCAGTCCGAGGCTTAAACCCTATAGCCACGCCCTACAAGAGAGTTGCTGCATTTGAGCACACACTGACCTAGAGCAAACTATGTACACATGTGCTTGTGGGTCTGGCCTCTCTGCTGTCTGCAGCAGGCACATCAACATTCCCTTGTGCCCGAGTTCATGCCATTCTGCCCAGGCAGGACAATGACTGCGTAGAGAGGTCAGGCCCGAGAGCTTCCCTGCCTGCACTGGAGTCCAGCCCCACAACTGACCTGCTCTTTGAGCTGGGCAAGTCCCTTTCTCTTTCTCAGGTTCCTCATCTATGAAAAGAGGATAATAGTATATACCTCGTGGGACTGCTGTGAGTAGATGAATTAGCATGTGGAACATGGTGAGTGCTGCCTAAGTTTCAAGTCTTATGAATACTCCTCAGGCCCTGGCTAGAGTGGCTCCGTTGGTTGGAGTGTCCTCCTGTACACCAAAAGGTGGTGGTTTCATTCCTGGTCAGCACACATATTCAAGTTGCAGGTTCGATCCGTGATGGGTGTGTATGGGAGGCAAGCGATTTATGTTTCTCTCTCATATCAATGGCTGTCTGTCTTACTCTCTCTCTTTAAAATAAATATTAAATAGCAAAAAAGAGAACAGAGGACTTCAACAATATAATAAGCAAACTATATCTCACAGACATAGACAGAGCACTCTACCCAACAAAAGAACACATAGTGTCAGGTTCAAATGAGATGTTTTCCAGGACAGACCATATTTTAGACAGACTAATAAAAGAAAATAAATTTTTAGTAAACTAATTACATACATCATTAATAACAAACATATATGGCCACTAATTAATACTAAATAATAAGTTTTTTTAAAATATATATTTTTATTGATTTCAGAGAGATGAAGGGAAAGGGAGAGAGACATAGGAACATCAATGATGAGAGAGAACCATTGATCAGCTGCCTCCTGCTAGCCTGCACTGGGGCTCGAGCCTGCAACCCGGGCATGTACTCTGACCTGGCAACGAACCAGTGACCTCTTGGTTCATGGGTCGGGCAATAATCAATAGTTTTTAAAAATAGATAGTCAAAGTATCTTCCGACCACATGGGATGAAGTTAGCAATCAATATCACAAGAAAGATTAGAAAATTAACAAAGTTGTGAAAACTGAACAACACTTTATTTATTTATTTATTTATTTATTTAATTTTTTAAATATATTTTATTGGTATTTCACAGAGAGGAACTGGGGATGTGCCCGCAACCAAGGTACATGCCCTTGACCGGAATCGAACCTGGGACCCTTCAGTCCGCAGGCTGACACTCTATCCACCGAGCCAAACCAGTTAGGGCAACAACACTTTTAAAGAACCATTGGAACAAAGAAGAAATAACAATAGAAATTATAAATTACTTTCAGATGAATGGAAATGAAAACAACCCCAAACTTGTGAGACAGCAAAAACAGTGCCATGGGGGGAATTTACAGCCATAAAAGTTTATAATAAAAAATGAGATCTGAGCCCTTGCCAGTGTGCTTCAGGTTGGTTGAGTAGCCGTGGGCACCACAAGGTTGCCACTTCGATTCCTGATCAGGGCACAAACCCAGGTTGCAGGTTCGATCCCCAGAGGTAATGGATCCATGTTTCTCTCTCACACATCGATACGTCTCTCTCTCTTTCCTTCTCTTTCTCTGTCTCTAAAATCAATGAAAACATATTTTTAGAAAATGAGATCTGAGCCCTAGCCGGTTTCGCTCAGTGGATAGAGAGTCAGCCTGTAGACCCAAGTGTCCTGGGATCGATTCTAGTTAAGGTCAAGGGCACGTACCTTGGTTGCAGGCTCCTCCCTGGCCCCGGCCCTGGTCAGGGCTCATGCAGGAGGCAACCAATCGATGTGTTTCTCTCACATGGATGTTTCTCTATCTTTCCCTTCTCTTCCTCTCTCCCTAAAAATCAATGGAAAAATATGCTAAGCAAAATAAGCCAGTCAGAGAAAGATAAATATCACATGATCTCACTCATTTATGGAATATAATGAACAACATAAACTGATGAACAAAAACAGATCCAGAGACAGAGAAGCATCAATCAGA
>NW_005370568.1:151151-153522 GCF_000412655.1 Myotis brandtii | reverse complement strand
TAAAGGCATGAGTGGGGGTGGGGGGGGGCAATGGGGCGATAAAGACACATATATAATACCTTAATCAATAACAACAACAACAAAAATTAAAAAAGAAAAATATCTTCGGGTGAGGATTAACAAAACAAAACAAAACAAAAAATCTGAAATCAACAGCCCACCTTCACAACTTAAGGAATTAGAGAAAGAAGAACTAAACCCAAAGCTAGCATAATGAGGAAATTAATAAAGATTAGAGCAAAGGAAAACAATAGAAAAATAGAGAAAATACATGAAACGAAAAGTTGATCCTTTGAAATGATAAACCTTTATAGCAAGATAGACTATTAAAAAAAATACCTAAGTTACTAAAATCAGAAATGAAACTGGGGACATTAATATCAATTATACAGATATAAAAATATTATATGAATACTATGAGCTATTTTAAGCCAAAAAATTAAGTAACTTAGGTAAAATGGAAAAATTCCTGGAAACACAAAACCTACCAAGACTAAATCACACAGATATAGAAAATCTAAGTAGATCTACACTGAGTGATCAGACTATTATGACCAGCCAGATTATTATGACCACCCCATCAGTACAATGAAGTGAATTAGTTATGCAAATAATAATAATAATAATAAAACCTTGAGAGTATTTGCTTAGAAAGTTTTCAATATTCAGTATTTTTGGAAGTGTCAATGAAGTACTGATGGGGTGGTCATAATAATCTGGCCACTCAGTGTATAACTAGAAAAGATGGGGTGATCATAATAATCTGGCCACTCAGTGTATAACTAGAAAGGAGATGGAATCAATAATCAAAAATCTCCAAATAAAGAAACCCCCTGGACCTGATGGTGAATTCTACCGATATTTAACAAACCACTAAATCCAATCCTTCTCAAACATTTTTTTTAAACTTGAAGAGGATGGAAGTCTCTGAACTCATTCTATGAAACCAACATGGTCGTGATACCAAAGCTAGTCAAAGACACCATAAAAAAACAACAGGCACATATACCTTATGAACCTACATGTAAAACTCCTCAATGAAAGACTAGCAAACAGAGTTAAGGAGCATATTAAAAGTATTATTCACTATGACCAAGTTAGATTTATTCCTGCGATGCAAGGATGGCTCAAAATATAAAAATTAATTAGTGTAATATGCCATCAAATAAAGGGGAAAAAACAACATGATCATCTCCGTTGATGCAATAAAAACACTTGGCAAAATTTAACACTCTTTCATGTTAAAGATAAGCTATAAACTAGGAAAAGAAAGAAACTACCTCAAGGTAATAAACATCACACATGAAAAACCCATAGCAAACATGCTCAACAATAAAAAGCTGAAAGATTTCCCTCTAAGATAAGGAACAATACAAGGATACCTACTTTTACTACTTCTATTCAACCCACTACTGGAAGTTTTTGCAGCGCAATTAGACAAGAAAAACAAAGAAACAAACAAAAGGCATCAAAATTGGTTAGGAAGAAGTAAAATTATCAATATTTGCAGATAGTATGATCTTATAGGTATAAAATTTAAAGATTACAAACACACACACACACAAACCCTGTTAGAACTAATAAATGAATTCACTAAGTTAGGACACAAAACCAATATAAAAGATGTTGCATTTTATAATGTATTATATATACTATGTAATGCACATTTTTCACAAATTTCCACTATCCCAATATACTATTAAAAGAGCCCTATGGAGGAAAAGCTACAATTAAGTGCTCAGTACCTCTTTTTGAGATCTTCACTCCTTTGAAGCAGTCTCAAAAATAAGGCTTACCCCTAAGACAGCAGTTCTCAACCTGTGGGTCACGACCCCTTTGGGGGTCGAATGACCCTTTCATAGGGGTCGCCTAAATACATCCTGCATATCAGATATTTACATTACAATTCGTAACAGTAGCAAAATTACAGTTATGAAGTAGCAACGAAAATAATTTTATGGTTGGGGGTCATCACAATATGAGGAACTGTATTAAAGGGTCGCGGCATTAGGAAGGTTGAGAACCACTGCCCTAAGAGATCGTGAGCAACATTATGGTCCAGGCTAACCAGGTCAATTTTTGTCTGGTTAAAACCTGACAGTTATCTCAATATAAGATTATTTTGGGCTGGCAATTCTACCTCCCATTTCTATAAGCCCTCCATCAACTCTGAAATTTGGCCATTTTAAGTAGGGTGCACTTTGTTGTCAAGGATAAAGTCACCATGATTACTACATTTTTAAAAAAATATATTTTAATGCCCTGACCGGTTTGGCTCAGTGGATAGAGCGTTGGCCTGCGGATTGAAGGGTCCCAGGTTCGATTCCAGTCAAGGGCATGTACCTTGGTTTCAGGCACATCCCCAGTGGGG
>NW_005370568.1:149013-150616 GCF_000412655.1 Myotis brandtii | reverse complement strand
CTTAACTGCCCCCCCTGCTGGCCTGGTCCCCCCTTACTGCCCCACCTGCCAGCCTGATTGCCCCCAACTGCCCCCCCCCGCTGGTCTGGTTGCCACTAACTGCCCCCCGGCCGGCCTGGTCACCACTTACTGCCCCCCATGCCAGCCTGGTTGCCCCCAACTGCACCCCTCTGCCAGCCTGGTTGCCCCTCACTACCCCCCTCTGCTGGCCTGGTCGCCCCTCACTGCCCCAGCCCCTGCCGGCTTGGTCGCCCCTCACTACCCCCCTCTGCCGGCCTGGTCGCCCCTCACTGCCAACCCTGCCAGCCTGGTTCCTGTCAACTGCGCCCCCTGCCGGCCTGGTCACCCCTCACTGCCCCCTCTGCCGGCCTGGTCGCCCCTCACTAAACCCCCTGCCGGCCTGGCCACCCCACACAGCCTGCTGCTCAGTTGTTTGGTCGTGATGGCCCCTGGCTCTTTATATATATAGATAGCATTATACAATTCTGCTTTACTTCAATGGAAATTTCCTTCTACTCATTACACATCTTTTTGGTCACTATAAGAAGCCCAAGAGTTGATTGGCTATGAGTACAACTTCTCACACACAAAGCAAAATTAAATCAACATTATGGGAATACTTAGAAGAGAAGCAAAACAAAAATAGAAGTAGAACATTTACCTATTTCCTCTACTTACCCCTCATTACAAGAGTAGTTAGCCTGTGTACCAAGCTGAAAAGTTCCTTCTACGTGGCCATTTAGGGGCTCTGCTGGTTGTAGACATGATTTTCCTGAAAGAAAAATGTAATAGTTGTTGTTTGATACAAACTCCAAAACAGATCTGAATCAAAACCAAAATTCCACATTGCTCTATTGTGAGAATAGTATTTTTCTTTCTTTAACTATTAAAAGGCCAAACTTAAGATTCACATTTACCCAGACAACCAACAAGAAAAATACATGACTATCTAAAACCTACATCCACATGAGAAAACCATCATTGTAGTAGCAGAATATGCCGTCTAAAATGTATGAAAATCTTTAGAGCAATAAAAGTAAAAAGTCTTGTGTACTTACTTGTACAGGCCTCCTGGAGAGGAGGTGCCCACGTGCCATCAGGCTGACAAACAGTGGTGGTGGGACGAACAAGAGGAACAATAAGCCTGAATCCTGGGCGACACTCATATTCTACTTCGAACCCAGAACTTACAGGGGGCTGAGGATTACCCTTGGCTTTCATAGATTCATATCTTGGTATCTCATCACAGGCATCTGGGCATGAGAGAATAAGACATGAAAGTCAAGTATTTTCTCCTTTTCACCAGCCACGGATTCTGGCCTGGCAGCCCGCAGGTCCTTGGTGAGCTTATGGTTTCTTAGTGAATAAGGCGAATATTCATTCAACAGTAAATTAAAGAGACAGCAGCAATATTTTTGGTTTTAAAATGTACTTACTGGTGTGCGTCCTTCCCCAGTTTTTCTCATTTCATTTCACACTCACCTGTCCCCTAGGACAGTGGTCGGCAAACTCATTAGTCAACAGAGCCAAATATCAACAGTACAACGATTGAAATTTCTTTTGGGAGCCAAATTTTTAAACTTAAACTATATAGGTAGGTACA
>NW_005370568.1:125143-147783 GCF_000412655.1 Myotis brandtii | reverse complement strand
GGGTCACGGCCTAGGCCACGCCCGAGCGGAAGTGACGCTTAGGCGGCGGGCCAATCGCGGGCCGCTAGGCGGGGCCTCGGCCCTGGGCGGAGCCTTAGCCCCAGGGAACGGGGCGTGGCCTGGCCGTGCTCTAACCCGGGGGTCTGCTGGCAGCTGGGGCTCTGCCCCTGACCCCTGTCAGGCTGACCATTCTCCACCTGCCCAGGTTTGAGGGAAATGCTGGTGCACTGCTTATAGGCTTATCGAGGTCTCCAGTCAGAAATATGTTGGTCTATGTATTCACCTCGTTCTTTTATTTTTAACATTAACCTTTCGTCCATATGGACTTGGCTTTGGTGAATGACATGAGGCAGGGATCTAATTTCCTTTTTCAGATAGTTGCCTTCTTATTACATAATTCGTTTTCCATGACTTGAAATGTCATGTTTATTGCGGCCGAAATCTTACCCAAACTTGTGCTTTTTTCTTGGGCTCTGTGTTTCGTTCTATGGGTCTATATCTCTATTCCTGCATTGTCAATTATTTTATTCTTTGAAATAAATATTAACAGCACTTCTGTTTTGTAATTGCATAACATTTACAATTATGTTGTTAAATTTAAAAACAATGCCGTTGGACCTCTGATTGAAATTGCATTAAATCTGCACACTAATTCAGAGATGACTAACATCTGTTGAACAAAATTAACCTTGACAGTTGGCACCAATCTTTGAACAAAATGATTTCAAAATAACTTTCTATACTAATAAAATGTATTTTCATTTCATTCTAAATTTGGAGATTTTATTTAAAAAATCACATCCCCCTCAATATTGCCAGAAATACTGTGTTGACTTGCCCTGTAAATGCAAATGTTAAAGAAAAACAGACAAAATGTTCAGACCCAAATTCATACCCATTTCAAAGAAGCATCTTAGGATGGTGACTACATTCAAGCTACATTTCAATGTTAGCTTCATGTCTTAACAGTTGCATTCATGATGGGATAGGAAACTAGACGTTCCTTCCTAAATCTTTTCTTCTTCCAATTTTTATTGAGATATAATTGCCATAGTCTATAAATTTGTTATATAGCATAATTACTTGACAATGTGTATATTGTGAAATAACTACAATAAATTTAATTAACATTCATCACCTCACAGTTATATTTTTTCTTCCCTGTGATCAGAATTTTTAATGTCTATTTTCTTAGCATCTTGCCAATATACAGTACACTATTACTAATTATAGTCACCATGCTGTACATTACATTCCAGTACTTGCTTAATTTATAACTGTTGACCAACTTCATCTAATTTCCCTGACCCCCAAACCCCTGGCCCTGGCAACTACAAATATGATTTCTTTTTGTAGGAGTTTGGTTTTCAGATTCCTATATGTGAGGTCAACAGTATTTGTCCTTCTCTGTATGACTCAGTTCACTTAACATAATGCCCCCAAGGTCCAGCCATGTTGTTGAAAATGGCAGAACATACATAAATAACCTTTTCTTTATCTAGGCACACTTCGATGGACACAGGTTGTACCATGTCTTGGTTATTGTGAATAATGCTGCACTAACCAGGGAGGTGCAGAAATCTTCTTTTCTTAAATATTTTTACTGATTTTAGAAAAAGAGGAAGGGAGAGGGTAAGAGAGAAACATCCATGCGAGAAAAACATCAACCAGCTGCATCCTGCATGTCCCATACTGGGAATCACACCTTACAACCCAGGCATGGGCCCTGACCTGGAATCGAACTGTGACCTTTTGGTACATAGGTTAATGCTTAACCACTGAGCAACAAGGGCCAAGTGTAGAATCTTTTTATTCAAATACTTTTTAAAATAAAAATCCACTATATGAGATAAATGATCATTAATATAAATTTAAGAAACATTTGATAAAACAATGAAGGTATTTGCAGACAATGAAAATCTAAAGCTGCATTTTTCTTTTTTTATTCCTCACCTGAGGATATTTTTCCATTGATTATTAGAGAGAGTGGAAGAGAGAGGGAAAGACAGAGAGAAACATCAATGTGAGAGAAACACATCCAGCACCCTGACCAGGGACAGGGTGAGGGAGGAACCTACAACCAAGGTACTTACCCATGACTGGAATTGAACCTGGGACCCTTCATTCTGCAGGCCGACGCTCTATCCACTGAACAAAACCGGCTAGAGCTAAAACTTAATTTCTAATTATAGCTATTTTATATTAATGCCAGCATTCATTAAATTAACTGTGAGCACTTCTGACACCTTGAAGCTCACAACAGTCTGAAAACTGGTTGGTTTTAGCCTCAAGGAATCCTAAGAAATCAAGTAGAGGGGACTTGGAGACCCTGACTGCCCTTCTAGTAGGAATGTTTGTCTTCACCTTTGTCACTGAGATTAAAGACACCACTTTGTTTTTACCAAGAAATTGCCTTTCCCACTGGCCTTTGTAGAATCTGCTAAACAACTCTGGTTTGTAACTTAGAGTAACTAGCTCCCCACATTATATACGTGGTAGGATATATATCTTATTACCTCATGGCCATTTTTCATCAAGTGATTTAAATATGTTTAATAATCTTAAAAATGAGTACTTATGGTATTTTTCTACTTTAGTACTTATATTTAGGCTGTAGAAAGGTAATTGTATTCCAAACCTTCATAAGTACAAGTTCACATCAAGGCATATGGTACCAGGTTTGTTTGTTTTTAATGATTTGTCTTTATTTATTTAGTCCTCACCGGGGATATTTTCCCATTGATTTTTAGAGAGAGTGGAACAGAGAGGGAAAGGCAGAAATATCATTGTGAGAGAAACACATTGATTGGTTGCCTCCTGTACCAGCCTTGACCAGGGCCCAGCCAGGGAGGAGCATGCAACTGAGGTACATGCCCTTGACTGGAATCGAACCCGGAACCCTTCAGTCCACAGGCCGACACTCTATTCACTGAGCCAAACCGGCTAGGGCTGGTACCAAGTTGTAACAGCAACATTTGCTTCTCTATGCCTAGTACCTTGCTTCCAGAGTTACCCTTAGGAATAAAGAAGTATCTCTATACATGTTAGAGTCTCATAAATTAGTTTCTAAAGTGATGGCAGCCTTTTTTCTTTCTTTCTGTTTTTTTTTTTTTTGAGGGGAGATTATGGACATTAAACAGTGCAGAGAATATAATGGAAATCTTAACTTTCCCTAAAAGAAAGGAGGTAAAGCTAAGTGTTACCCCACATCCTTTCTGGAGCATGTACACAAGATGAGGAGTCTTTAAAAAATCCAAGTACCTAAAACAGGAGAAACATTTGCTCATAAACTTGAAGGTGCTTATTCATATTTCAAGAACACACGCACATCCATGGTGGTCTCCACCCTGGTTACTCACAGTGGTCCAGGCCCAGCAGCAGCAGCACTTGGAGCTCAGCGGACATGGAACCTCAGATCAGCTGTGGTACTGAGCCTTGAATCCAGGGCTACAGCGCTCAGACACCTCTTCACCTTTAATAGAGCCCTTACCTGGTAGCTAGAGGGTTTGATTCAGGTTTGTTTAAGAACCTTTAAGTATTTTGATGCAGTGATGTTTTAAAGAAAGTGAGGGACACAAACCTGTCTTTGCTTTCTTTAGAAATTATTTCTACATCAGTTGTTTGGAATTGTAAAAATATTCCACTGAGAGCATTTCCTACTCAGACTGCTGTGTATATGTCGTGTTAAAAATACACTACAAACAGAGAAATCAAATACGCCTATCATGAGTTCTACAATATGATATAAGATTCAAATGAAGGCACTGTGGGCATTTTAAAAAGATAACCAATATTATAAAAAGAGTTTAAGCTCTTTATGAATGAAGAATGTACTCTTATTACATAGCCCAAACCCAATGATTAATATAAAAGACATATTATTAAACCACAAATACAAAAAGTCTTAAAAAAGATTAGTTTGATTTCAAAACTATCTCCAAAATGACATGGGAAAACAAATGGCTGAAAGTCAAATATTTCAGTCTTTGTCTATGCTCCAGGTATTATTCTAAATCTTTCATTACATTGTAAATGATTTCATTAAAATTTAAGTGTGATGCTTACAATTCCCATTCTCCTTAGAAGATATATATTTGTACTTTTTTTTCTATTTTAAATTTCCCCTTTTTCATTTTTTATAGATAAAAAGGCAGATAAAGTTAATGAGGTGCCTTGGTAATTTACCCCTCTCAGTAACTTTAGGTTTAACCTTGAGCTTTACTGCAACCTAGTTAAGTTAGGAGAACATAAGAGGAAAGTCCAACAATGTTGTTTTTAATTCCCCACTTTAACATGTACAAATAAAATCTCTAAATGAAAAGAAATCGAGTTTTCAGGAGAAAACAGGAGAAAATGTGTCTTACTCATTTTTAAAATGAATAAGATACCTACATGACTTCTTACAACTACTTCAGATATACAGACACATGGAAGCTTTCCTCCAAAAAATTACAGTGAATAGAATTGTCAAAGTCTCCACAGTGAACTATTTATTTTTTTAGTTTTATTTTTTAAATATAATTTTATTTATTTCAGAGATTAAGGGAGAAGGATAAAGAGCTAGAAACATCAATGTTGAGAGAGAATCATTGATTGGCTGCCTCCTGTATGCCCCACACAAGCCTGCAACCAGGGCATGTGCCCTGACCAGGAATTGAACCATGCTCTCCTGGTTCATAGATCGAAACTCAATCACTGAGCCTCACCAGCCAGGCACACAGTGAACTATTTTAAATTTACTCCTGGCTCCCAATCCACCGTCGGAATAGTGTAAACCTAGGGTAGGGGAGGCACTACAAGGAGCCATGATTTTCTGCAGAACTTAAACCTCAAATCCCCACAAGTTTTCCTGACAGTCATAATATCTAAAACAACTCTGCACAGATTAGTCTTGTTACAATAACATTAAAAGGAGGTGAAAATATTTTAGTAAGGAAATGCAATCCTGACAGCACACTCACGCAAGAACATTTTTAACAAGGCAGCACGCAATACAGAGAGCAAGCCAAAGCTGCACAAGTACATCAAGATGAGAAGCAACAACAGGTTCAAAAACATGTTTTATTTATTGTCTTTGCTTGACGTGAAGAAATTTATACACACAGCTGCCAATCACTGCAATAGCAAGAACTGCAAGAAACCAGAAAACAAATGACATGTAACTCTAACAACTAATGCCAAGTTTCAAAGTCCAGCAGAAGAAATTAATGTTGGTTACACTTCAGTGGGCAGAAATATTACTTTATTGAAGCCCACATACATTCATATTCTATCTGGACTCTTCACTGTCTAAATGCAGTTCCCTTGTATCACTCAGGGTCTGCAGTAATCCAGAGAAGAGTCTGTGCTTAATTTAGAATAATACTCAAAACATACTTGGAATATTTAGGATTTGTTACTACAGGGACATGTAGAATACAAAAAATTATACAATCAGCCCTAACCGGTTTGGCTCAGTGGATAGAGCGTTGGCCTGCAGACTCAAGGGTCCCAAGATCATTCCTGTCAAGGACGTGTACCTTGGTTGTGGACACATATCCAGTAGGGAGTGTGCAGGAGGCAGCTGATCGATGTTTCTCTCTCATCGATGTTTCTAACTCTCTATCCCTCTCCCTTCCTCTCTGTAAAAAATCAATAAAATATATTTTTTAAAAAAGATTATACAATCACCAACACAAGGTAGAATCATATAAAAGGTCAGGTATTTCTAGACTGGTTTACTCAATTTCAATCTATGAAAACTATAGACACTAAAACATCATTAAAAATGCACTTGTTCACGTTAATATTTTGATTTAAGTTGGCATCCAAGTTTGGGACACTTACGTACAGTCAGAACAATCACAGCAACGAGTCCTCCATCTGAGAAAAAAAATAAAACCAGTTTGAAGGTAATTGAGCACATGTGGGTCTCCATATAGTTGACACATTTTAATTTTGATGAGATCATCTGTAAACTACAGCAAAGAAAATGTTCATCGGTCTAGTTTAGTGTGACTGCTAGTGCGTTCAAGTCATTTTGATCACAGAGCCCTTCTAATCTGATTCCCGGCTTAGGGTCCAACTTGTGAAACTCTTAATAGGCCCTCACTTGTCCTTGTTTTGTGCTGTAGTAACCCCACCAGGTTATAAAAATTGGAATTATCATAAAAATTAAGAGAAAGTATTATAAAAATGACAATTTACTAGGTTAGAGGAAGATCATTTTAAGAAGGTATTATCCCATTCTCGTTTTTTTAAAAAATAATATTTTTTTGATTTCAGAGAGGAAGGGAGAGGGAGAAAGAGTTAGAAACATCAATGATGAGAGAGAATCATTGATTGGCTGCCTCCTGCACACCCCCCACTGGGGATGGAGCCTGTAATCTGGGCATGTGCCCTGACCAGGAATTGAACCCAGGACTCTTTAGTCTGCAGGCCGATGCTCTGTCCACTGAGCCAAACCGACCAGGGCTCATTGGTTTAATTCAGTATTCAGTCTATCATTCTTATTATTTTGTTAGAAATTTCATTTACTTTGTTCCCCAAAAGTGAGTCTGTGGAATGAGCCATTAATGAATTTCTATTATTTGTTTATATAGTCCTATTTTACAGTCTTCGCAAGTCCCCATCCCCAAGTTAAGACACAACTTAATTACTAAGAACATTCTAAGAATCCAAATGAAACTCCAGGGCACATGGATAAATGATGCATCGAAACTTGAACATGCATTCTTGATGGTGGGGAGAGCAATAAATAATACTACAAAATCTTAGAAATGTTGTTCGGTAGTACCTCTGCTTCCACACTGCCATTATTGTCATTAAATGTTTATATGTCAAAGTATACAATGTCATGTTTACCCCTTCTCTTTTTACTTCATAAAAAGTTGTGAAGTGGTTAATGAATGAAGGTGGCTTTGGATTTACTGGCACGGTGACAGTTTGACCACAGCGTTCAGAGTGAAAGTTTAACAGTCTAAGGTGCATTTTATAAAAAGACTAACCTTGCTAATCTAGTCTAATGTAAAGAAAAGTAATACATACTTTTCTTCACTTATTTATCAAAAATCCTTATATTTCATGTAACTGCCACAACCATACTTTATCCTTTCTCTTAACATACATTGTGTGAACTACATGAGCCTATATAAAGTGTGATACACCAGCCTGTTGTAGAAAAAAACTAACCCAACTTACAGTACGTTAAGGCTTGTGTATACAAGGTATGAATTGACAGAACATTTATTTACAAATTGCCATTACAAAATAACACTATCACATGAAAGGCACATTAGGTTTTATAAATTTTAACCTACAAATAAACACAGCAATTGAGAAAGTTCCCTCACCCTACTAGGAATTCGATTTGAGGGACCTCTTAAAAACTATATTATTGCCCTGGCTGGTTTGGCTCAGTGGATAGAGCGTCGGCCTGAGGACTGAAGGGTCCCAGGTTCGATTCCGGTGAAGGGCATGTACCTTGAAAATGGTGGGATTGGTGGAGAGTTTAAGTAAAAAAATTAAACAAACAGAAAAGTAGTTTATACTGGGAGGGTGGGAATGACTGGGAAGAGGTTAATGAGGGGAAAAGGAGACATGTAATATTTTAAACAATAAAAAAAGCCTGTATTATCTCCATGTGTCTACACATACTACTGCTTCCATTTGTCATGGTATCTGCGCTATTAAAATTACAAATGTCAACTATCACATGACAGGTTGTTTCTTCTCAAACCACAGATAATTGAAATATGATATTTCTATGGAGAAATCTAAGGTCTCATAATGGAGGATTATTAATAACCAAAATAATACCTAAATCATTGCCTTTAATTGGTGTATCATCATCGGAAGTGGTATATACTAGGAAAAAAAGGAAAAATATTTTAAAAAGAAGCAAAAAATAGTAAATCAAAGAAGACTCCTAAATACATAGGTTTGGATTTTTGGCCTTTGTTCAAAATCCCTTATCATTTTATTTTCCTTATATAAATTATATTAATGTTTTTCATTTAAAGTAGTGTCATAAAATATTATAAATTTATATTCAGTCATCAGCATTCTTTTTCCTCTCCAGTAACATTTCCTGTGACAATATTCTGTGGTACAGAATGCAAATTTATCATTAGTGTATCCTCAGTATTAGCCTATGGATTCAATGTGATTCTACTTACAATTAAAAGACACAGGAGAGCTTAATAAATGATTTAGAGGTTATTCAGTAATGCTGAGACATTTCAATATAATGGGGCCCATTTAGGAAAGACTCATAGGTAACACCATACTCGATGGTGAAAGACTGAAAGTTTTCTCCTTAAGATCAGGAACAAGACAGGATGCTCCTGTTTGACATTTCTATTTAACATAATATCAAAACTTATAATCAGAGCAATTAGGCAAGAAAGGAAAGCATCCAAATTGGGAAGGAAGGAATGAAATGATGTCTGTTCTAGATGACATGTTTTTTTTTTTAAATAGAAACTGGTAAAGATCACACACATATACTGGTACATGCACATACACTCACCTGTTGGAACTAAAAAATAAATGTGGCAAAGTTGCGGTGTAGGAAATCAACAAGTAAAAATCAGTAGCATTTGTATGCACTAACAATGAGCAAACCGAACAGGAAATGAAGAAAACAATTCTATTTACAATAGCATCAAAAAAAAAAGAGTAAAATACTGCCCTGACCAGGTGGCCCAGTTGGTTGGAGCGTTGTCCTGTACTCCAGAACCCTGGTCAGGGCACATACAGGAGGCAGCCGATCCATGTTTCTCTCCGTTTCTCTGTCTCTTCTCTCCTTCCTCTCTCTAACATCAATAAACATATCTTTGGTTGAGGATTAAAAAAAAAATAACTTAAAAAGAAATTTAACCAAAGAGGTGAAAGACTCCTACACTGGAAACTACGAAACACTGCTAAAAGAAAAAGACAGTATCAATAAATGAAAAGACACCCTGTGTTCACGCACCGGAAGACTTGGTATGGTTAAGATGTTAACACTGCACAAAGCAACCTACAGACTGAATGCAATCCCCATTACCATCTTGAATATAGTATTTTGTGGAAATAGAAAAATCCAACATATCATTCATATGGAACCTCAAGGGACTAGGGATAGCCAAGACAATCTTGAAATGGAAGAGAAAAGTTGAGAGAACTCCCATTTTCTGATTTTAAAACTTACTCAAAAGCTATAATAATCAAAAGCTATAATAATTTATGTCTGTGGTGCAGACATAAATACAGAGAGACCTATGGAATAGAATACAGAGCCCACAGATAAACATGTGCATATATGGTCAAAAGATTGTAGGGAAGGGTGCTCAGGACATTTAATGGGGGAAGGGCAATCTTTTCAACAAATGGTTCTTGGAAATCTGGATATCTACATATAAAAGAATGAAGGTGTGGATCCTTATCTTACATCATATACAAAAATGAACACGAAGTGGATCAAAGAACTAAATATAAGAGCTAAAACTATAAAATTCATAAAAAAACACACAAAATAACATGTATTGGTAAAGAGGTGGATAAATTGGAACCTTCGTGCGTCACTGGTGGGAATGTAAAGTGGTGCAGCTGCTGTGGAAGACAGTATGGCTGCTCCTCAAAAAGTAAACACATAGCCCAGCAGCTCTACTCCTGGGTATATACCCCCCCCACCCCCCCACCCCCAAATTGAAAACAGGCCTCAAACAGTTACTCAAATGCCAATTATCAGAGAAGCATATTCAGAAGAGCCAAAGTTGGAAACAACCCAATTGAATGGATAAAAAAAATAAAGGTGGTAACTGTAGACAATGGGACATTACTCAATCATAGAAAGGAATAAGGTTCTGATACATGCTAGAAAATAGATGAAACTTGAAACTGTTACGCTAAGTGAAATAAGCCAGAACACATTTTACGAAGTGAAATAATCCAGAAGTGATTCTAGGTCTATGAGGTACCTATAATACCTAATGGAGGAAAACATTAATACATCCAACTACCTGTTAATGTAAAACTTCTGCACATATAAATGACCACTGATAAGATAATAGTTAAATAAATATGGTATATATTAAAGTCACCACTAAAAACATGGGAATAAATTCAAATACAACCCCAACTGACAGTAAATTATAATGTGATTTTTTTAAAAAAAAATGAATAGCATGATTCCAATTCTGTTTAACAACAACAAAAACACACTAAAGTATGTATATTTATGCATATAAGGATATCAATGTACATAAACTGATTAAAAAAGACTATTAAATGATTAAATGATTACCTTAGGAAATGAAATAGAGAAACAGGAGACTAATCTTTTACTCCATGTACTTTTTTGTAATATTTGAAATTTTACAAATTTATATTTATATACTACTTATATAATTAAAAGTTATAAAGTGTAATCTATATCTAACCGTATAAAATCTTAAAAGAAAACTGATTAGTAAAAATAAGACAAAGGAAAAAAGAACTAGAAAAATGGTCACTTCATGTTAAAAGGGCATTAATTTATATGAGTTCTGACAAATCAACAAAGAAATTTTAGAAACCTAATAGAAAAATGAGCAAAGAACATGAATAAATCAATGTGGGCCAAAAAAAGTTCAGCTTTATTTATAACTAGAGGCCCGGTGTATGAAATTCGTGCACTGGGGGGGGGGGGGAATCCCTCAGCCCGGATTGCAAGAGGGTGCAGGCCAGGTCAAGGGACCCCACCAGTGCACGATTGGGGCCCGGGACGGATTCTGGAGGTTGGTCAGCTGGGAAGGAACCGTGGGAGGGCTCCAGGGCATGTCTGGCCCATCCTGCTCAGTCCTGATCGGCTGGACCCTAGCAGCAAGCTAAACTACCAGTCAACTGTCTGCCCCCCTGGTGGTCAGTCCATGTCATAGTGAGCAGTTGAGCAGCCTTAGCATATCATTAGCATATTATGCTCTGATTAGTTGAACAGAGGACCAGATGACCGGACACTTAGCATATTAGGCTTTTATTATGTAGGATTAAAGAAATGCAAATTAATACATAACATTATTTTTTTGCTCATCACCTTATTAAGTTCTTAACAATGTAAGTAGAATAAAGAGTTACTGAACCTGTTTTTTTTGCAGTTGTACTAGATGTGGTTGGAACAGTAGGCTTGACACCTGGAAAAATAAATTTGATTACATTCACCAGCTTTATTTATACAAAATCAGGATTTAATTTGATTTTTGATTTTTTAAAAGAGATTAATTATTTCTCTAGATGAAAAATACACATACTTTCCTATCTTTATAATTTTACTTCTGGGAAGTTACCTAAATACATATAGATCTAAGTACATATGGATTTTGCATAAGAATACTCACTATAGCTTTGTATTTCAGAATGGACATCCTAGAAATTAACTAATAAAAATCATAAAAATAATACATTCAAAATAAACATATGTATCTTTTAAAAGTTACATCCAATTAGTATCAGACCACAGAATTCTTATCCCTTTGCTTTTCGCTTAGTATTTTTTCATATTAGAACAATTATCCTCAATCTACCTTATCATTATTACATGTTGCTGATGATCCTTTTTATATATTTTTTCTCCAATTATATAAAATGGTAGTCCCATGAGGAATTTTGATTTTTGATATTTAAGAAAAGATCCCTATAGTTTATCTTCTTTATAAACATTTCCTCACAATCTTTACTTCTTTGAAACACTAACCAGAATTACTGTTTTATAAATCCTTTCTGAAATACTTATGGCCAAGTCTTTTAAAAGAACATATCAACAAACACAGCATACCACAGTGCATATATTGACTAAGACCATTTGAGCAAACATGGATGGGCTGATGAGTATAAAATTCACATGCAACCTTAATGTATCAGTCCACCAAAAATAATCTCTTTCCCTCAAAACCTTGTAACACTCAAGTAAGTTACTCAAGGAAGCTACCAGATTCCAGGTACAGGAGGATTCTAAAAAGATGTTCTAATTGTTAACATGTTAACATGCATAATTCCCCACAATCTTTTTAAATGATTAGGACAACAGGAAATATACAAACACATTAGAAGCCAGTAATTGAAATTTTCTCCAGTTCAACACCCTCATGTTTAACAGGAAAATAAGCCCACAGAAATGATGTTATTGGAATAAGTCGAGCCAAATTAGGACCTTGTGTGAGCTCTGCCCAGGCTAAAGCTCTTCCACTACAGTAGTTCCCCACTTGTCTACATGGGGTACATTACAAGACCCCCACTGATGCCTGGAAACCTGGATACTACTGACCCCTATGTATGTTATATGTATATCTATGATAAAGTTTAATTTATAAATTAGGCATGGTAAGAGACTAACAACAACTACTATTAAAATGGAACAATTATAACAATATCCTATAATAAAAATAATGTGAATGTGTTGTCTCCCTCTCAAAATATGTTATTGCACTGCGTTGTCCCTTCTTCTAGTGATGATGTGAGATGATACAATGCCTACGTGATGAGAAAAAGTGAGGTGAAGACACTGAACCAAGGGATGATTCTCGGCCTGGGTGAGAAATAGTGGGACAGAGTGATATTTCATCATGCTATTCAGAATGGCGAGTAATTTAAAAGTTATGAATTACTTATTCCTGGAATTCCCATTTAATCTTTTCAGACCACGGATGTGGGTAACTGAAACCACAGAAAGTGAAGCCGTGGATAAGTGATGACTACTGTGTTTCTCTTGTCTCTTGTTTCTGCTGAAAACAAAGAGAAGCCAGAGACAGCAGCACTAAAATCAGGAAGACAATTTCTTCCGTCATATCAAAATAATCTCCTAAGTCTTGGAGAGCCGTTGACCAGCAGTCCATACAAGAAGTCCTCCATTTCATTTCAATAATTAAGGACTTCTC
Source organism: Myotis brandtii (assembly GCF_000412655.1). NCBI lineage: Eukaryota > Metazoa > Chordata > Mammalia > Chiroptera > Vespertilionidae > Myotis > Myotis brandtii. The sequence continues at coordinate 134,911 of NW_005370568.1, read as the reverse complement.
CTGCCTTTCCGTTGCTATGAAATTTGCCTCTATTGCCAAATAAAAATGCCCACTAAAGAGAAAAAGAATAATTCTAGGAGGCAGTAAGAGGTAGGGTTGCTGTTCTAGAGACAGCAGAAATTTCCCAGTTCCTGAAACAAATGAAACTGGGTGTATTCCGGGAAATACAACATCATCCTAGGTCACAAGGACACCTTGTAAAGGTGTCAGCAGATCGTTTTACAAATAATAAAATGGCTAAGTTGATGACATAGAAAACATATGTATTAAGAACAAAAGCCACGGACCCTCCTTTGCGCTGACACTAATTGGAGTGATGCTGTAAGTCATAAATAAGTTTCCTTTGAGAGCTTCCTAAATGCCAGGCCTTGTGCTAACTGCTTTAAATACGAGTGCATCCCAGTTTAACTCTACTATCGACCAGTGAGGAAGGCATTCAATCATCTTATATATTAGTAAACACTTTAAGGTTTACATAACATGCTGGTTCCAATGTCTGCAGACTGAGGCAGATAGTTTTAGGATCACAAAGTATACCAACTAGAATGGCTGTAAATATGTTTTTCCTCCTTTCATTACTAAAAATGGCGAATGAGTATAAATCACCAGGTAGTTAAAGAATTATAAAAAAGAAATTGCAAGGTATTAAATAATATAAGCAGAAAGTTATTAAACCTGAGGTACTGGAAGTTGTGGGTTTTGTACTGAGAGGTGGTGCCCCTAAAAAAAAAATAACAACAATGAGATTAATCACTTTGAAATTATTGCATTTTTATTTTTATTTTTATTTTTTTGCATTTTTAAATTTATAGGAATTATGAATTATATGAAAAAGAATTTAGATTCTTTTTTAGGTAGAAATTCCCATGCTTCAATTGACTCTGAAAAATGGTTGCTATACATTTTTACACATAAGAAACGCCAGAAATTGAGACACCTGTGTGATATACATAATGTGCTAAGACCCTATGAAAACAATACATTTGATGTCATACCTCTGTCATGAAAATGAATATGAGATGGAGTTAATTTAAAAAAACTGTTTCTTTTCAATTATTCCATATCATTGCTATTTAATGTCAAAGAAATAAAATCTAAACAAAAAAGACTAAAAGACCCCTTTGCACCTTTAATACATGTTGGGATCTTAGGCTTCCAAGTACTGTCGGCTCCACAGACAATAGTGCTATTGCCTTCAAGGTAAAATCCTGCAAGGCATTCGAATTTAACCTCTGCTTTGTACAGATATTTTTTCCCAAATCCGGACACCACTCTTCCATTCGGGACATTTGGATAGGTACATTTGACCACTGAAAAATGAAGAAATTCCAGAATTAATGGAAAGCTGTTTCAATAGGGGAAAGAAAAACTAGTGCAAATTAGTAACTTCCCCTGGGGACAAACAGGCAAGGAACGGAAGGCAGAATGTTAATTAAATAAAAAATACTTTATTTGTGTATTAAAATAAGTGTTTTAATTAATTAACTAATTATTTTTACAGAGGGGAGATGGGAAAGAGACATAGAAACATCCATGAGAGTGAAACATTGATCAGCTGCCTCTTGCACACCCACTACTGGGAATCAAGCTCAAAACCCAGGCATGTACCCAGACCCAGAATGGAACCATGACTTCCTGGTTTATAAGTCAATGCTCAGCCACTGAGCCACACAGCTAGGCCTATTTGTGCATTTTAATTTCAGGCAATCAGATATAGAGACATCTAACAATCTTTTCCCACCTAGAACAAACTGTCATTATAGATGATTGTTTTTCCCTTACTGACAAGTTTTGAGAAAGGTCTGATTACCACATACAATTTTTAGGAAAGTTTAAAAGCAACTTTTGATGCTCTTTAGCTCTAGGAATTAAAAAAAAAAAGTTTTTTTTTTTAATTTCGTGTTGACACTGAGTTAGTACCCTGACCTTTCAGAAAGGCAGGGAAGGCTCTTGTAATAAGGTAATATTTGAGCTCAAAGGTAAAAAGCTGAAAAGAAGCTAGCCATGCAAACATATGCAGAGAGAAAGTTATCAGGTATCAGCAACATGCAAGAACTGGGATGTGCAAGAGGTAGAAAGGCCAGTGAATTTAGGGCTGCGTTTTCCAAATATTTTGGACTGGAATGCAGAGATCAAACCCCACATTTTATATTGTAACCTCCCAGGTCTGAGATAAAGTTAAAACTTCATAGTTAGTCTTGGTACCCATGTACTCTGGTACTTCCCATTCTGTTCTTCTTCTTACAAAGTAAAGTGCTGGGCAGGACCCTCTAGATCAGTGGTTCTCAACCTGTGGGTCGCGGCCCCTTTGGGGGTCGAACGACCCTTTCACAGGGGTCGCCTAAGACCATCGGAAAACACATATATAATTGCATATTGTTTTTGTGATTAATCACTATGCATTAATTATGTTCAATTTGTAACAATGAAATGGGGGGTCACCACAACATGAGGAATCGCATTAAAGGGTCGCGGCATTAGGAAGGTTGAGAACCACGGCTCTTGATTGATTTCAGGATCCAGCCATGCATTTCACAGAAACTGGAAAATCAGCAACAAAACAAAACAAAACACTGGGCTGGGCAGTCCATACAAGAAAACACCTTCTGAGATTAAATCTGAGCGATGCATAGGGCCCATAATGCACCTTCACTCAGGTGTTATGTTTGAAGATATATTTTCATGAGTCATGAGGAGGGGGCGACTTGCTCCTTGCTAGGGGCCTTCCAGCCTAGAGTATAAATCCCCTGAACTCCCAGATATCAGGGCACTCGGTTTGGTGTCAGCCTGCTGAGTTGCCCGCTCAGGTTCTGAGTGTAGATCCTTTCTCTGCAAGTAAATTCTCCCCTGCTTTTGCTGCTATTTGTTGTCTCTTATTTGAATTCATTCCTGCGAGCAAGACCAGAGTGCTGTCTCTGGCCAGAGGCTATCTCAGGGCAGAGGTGACCTTGACCATCGCTGACAGTTTTGGTTCTATGTTCACAGTGGATACTGTTTTTCATTTTCCTACAATTTGTAAGCCTATTTCTACATTTTGTCTGGTTTTGGTATCGGGGTAATTCTGTCTTCATTGGATGAGGTGAGAAGTATTCCCTCCTGTTGTATTGACTTGGAGAGTTTGTGCAGAGCTGCTATTGTGAATACTTAAATGTTGGTACAAAGCTAGTGATGGCTGGGGCCTGCAGTTCTCTTTGTGAGGTTTAAGTGTCAAATTTCTTGGCATAAAGTTGTACATGTTATTCGCTTATTGTCGTTTAAATGTCTGCAGGATATTTAGTGATGTTCTCTTAAAAAAATTTTTTTTTTAAATTTTCACCCGAGGATATTTTTTAAATTGGTTTTTAAAGAGAGCGAAAGGGAAGGAGGAGGGGGAAGAGAGGGTTAGAGAAACATTGATGGGACAATGATGCATCTATTGGTTGCCTCCAGCAGGTGCCCCAACCAGGTGGGAGATCAAACCTGCAACCAAAGTATATGCCCTTGATCAGGAATTGAACCATAGACCCTTCAGCACTTGGGTTGATGCTCTAACCACTAAACCAAAGCAGTCAAGCCCTCTTTTCCATTCTTGATGTTGGTCATTTGTGTCGTCTACTTTTTTGTCAGACTGGTTATAGCTTTATTCATTGTATTGATCCTCCCCAAGAACAAGGTGTTGGTTTCAATAATTCTATATTTTTTCAATTTTGTTGATTTCTATCTTTATTATTTCTGTTTCCTTGTTCTGTATTCAACTTGCTCTTCCTTTTTAATTCCTTAAAGTGAAACCTTAGATTCTTGAGCTGAAACTTTTCTCTGGTTCCAGTATATGTATTTGCTATGAATATTCTTCTAAGCAATGCTTTTGCTATATTCCACAAACTTTGATATTTCAATATATTGTATTTTCATTTTCATTCAATTCAAAATACATTCTAATTTCCCTTGTGACTCCTTCTTTTATTCATGGTTAGTTAGAAATGTCTTCATAATTTTTAAATATTTAGGGATTTTACAGATATCTTTACTTCTCTTTCTACATTCATTCCATTGTAAAGATACTGTACTGTAAATAATTTCAATTTTTGAAATAAAAAAAAACTTTTAAACATATTGCCTAGTATATGGTACTAAGAAATGTTACATATGCATGTGAAAAGAAGACATATTTTACTGTGTTTCAGTGGTTAATTTTGTTCAAGTGTCAAATACCTCCCAGTGTGTCCTGCTTTTGGTCATGCTCAAATGCCTTAGGTCTTGTTTTTTAAGTATAGGTAAACCTCTGATATATTTCAGGTTTGTTTCAGACTACAGCAATAGGTGAGTATGGAAGTAAAGCAGGTTACAGTTGTTTTGCTGGTTCCAGTACTCAATTTGTAAATATGTGTGTGTGTGTGTGTGTGTGTGTGTGTGTGTGTGTGTGTGTGTGTGTGTGAAGTGCAATAAAGCAAAGCACAATTAAAAAAGATATGCCTGCATGTTTTGCCTGGACTTTATCAATCTTATTGGTGACAGGGTTAGTCTTTTACAATTTATTCTACCATTTAGTTGAGCCAGAACTGTCATACTTCTTGTATTATATGATAAAGCTTTTTTTTCAGTGAAGGTCAAGGGGGGAAAAAAAGGAGACATATGTACTATTCTTTGTAATACTTTAAGCAATAAAACAACATTTTAAAAAACTTTCTTGAAACTAGTGTTTTTTTTGATGCTTTTAAGCCAAAAAATTTAACTCATGCATATACATAGCTATTAACAATGTATAAACAGGAATGCCAAGAACATGGGGGTGAAGAGTGGGAAACGCTACAAGTAGAATTGTTTTTTATTCTATTTGATACATAAAATTAGATTAGAAACAAATTTAAAGCACATATGGCTGTTTTTGTTTTGTTTTTACTTGTTGGCCAAGGTATTTAAAAGTTGGTAAAAGTTTCCACAACATTTATAATTGAGAGGGAAAGAAATGAAAATATTATTACCTTTACACTCAGGAGGGTTACTACTCCATTTGTCGTGCCCAATACAAATAAGCTTCCTCTCTCCAACAAGTGAATATTCATCTGGTCCACCGGAAGGCTTACAACTGTAAGTTACTAGTTCATTATATTCAAATGTAGCCTTGTGGCTATTGGTGAATTCTCCATTTGGTATTTTTGGAGGTGGTTTACACAAAACCTCTTAAAAAGAGAAAAAGAGGACAGAAAAACACAATAAAAAGTAAAAGATTAAGACAGCATTATGCTTTCAATAAGTTCGCTAACATATGATTTCTACATCTATTTGCAAATTCAATATCCATTTGAAAAAAAGTTTCTATTAAAAAATGTTATTATATCCCAATTCCAGCCATCAATAGAGAAATGAAATTTTAGAATAAACCCCATTTTCTTAAGTACCCATAGAAGATACCTGTATGAAAGACTTGTGATATCTGTAACACCGTGCTAAGTTTTCCCAAGTATAAGAGACACTAACAATTTAATGAGAAAATAAACTTATGACTTAGGAAGACTCAGTGCTAGTTGAGAAATGCTACATCCATTCCTGAGTCAGTGGTTCTCAGGGATGCCACGATTTTGTCTTTTCTCACTGTCACCCTGAGAGCGGACAGTGACATTTTCCAATGGCCTGAGACTGTCTGATAAGCCGCAGGATGAATGTGGAGCTCTTCTTTAAGCCAGATACTGAAGGGATTAGAAAAAACGTAAAGCAATGACACCCTTCCCACTGTTTTGGAAATGTTTGATTTTAGGACAAAAATATGCAGCATTTGTTAACATATATTGAGATTATTGTTCTTAAAAATGAATTAACAAATAATTATTTAAACACTTCTCTGCTTTAATCTCAGTATAAAGAAGATCAATAGCACTAACCCACTTGCATAAAATCCCTGTGGGGTCTTAATTGTAAAGCATGATGGGGTCCCCAGGCCATAAAATTTGGGAACTGCTGCTGTAAATTCTAAAGAGAGAATGTACTTACTTTCACAACTTGGTAGATTATCACTCCATTCCACATTATTTCCAGCGAGTTCACAATATAGGGTTTTTGGTCCAATTAAGTAATAACTAAATGAGAAAAGATATGATAATTGTTTTCTTTATCACTTAACAGGAACACATAATAACGAAGAAGTTTTTATATGATTTTTTTCTGCACTATAGTAGCTTCAGGGAGAAGTTTCTGAAGTTACAGGTATTGAATGTGCTAACTAAATCTAAAGTTTAATGAAATGGAGAGATTCTTCATATGAGCACACATTAGCCTAGAGCAGTGGATCTCAACCTTCTGGCCCTTTAAATATAGATCTTCATGTTGTGACCCAACCATAAAATTATTTTCATTGCTACTTCATAACTGTAATGTTGCTACTGTTATGAATCGTAATGTAAATATCTGATATGCAGGATGGTCTTAGGCGACCCCTGTGAAAGGGTCGTTCGACCGCCAAAGGGGTCGCGGCCCACAGGTTGAGAACTGCTGGCCTAGAGCAAAGTGTCTAAATAAACCTGTCTTGCCTGATAACTGTAGCGAGAAATACACATTTCTATGCGACAGGCATTTCTTCAGTAGTAGTTGGAGACTTCAATATCCTACTCACAACAACTAGACTGAATATAAGACTGAAAATAGAGGACTTCCAGAACACAATTAATTAGATCTTACAGACAGAGCACCACAGAACAAAATACACATTCTCCTAAGTGCACATGGGACATCTTCCAGGATAGACCATATGATGAGCCACAAATTAATATTAACTAATCAATAGGTTTTTACAAGACTAGATAACATACAATGCCTCTTCTCTGACAACAACGGCACAAAGTTGTGAAACAAAACCTTCGCAGACTGAAGTTTTCCTGAAGGAACAGGTTTACTGACTAGCCATGTAAAAAGAACCAGGTCCGGGGCATGCTGTCTAAACCAGCAGCAGCAGGGAGAGAAGGCAAGCATTTCCGCCATCCTGGTTTAATGGGGTTCTTTTACAGCTTTGAGTAGAAAGATGTAAGTTATTTTGAAGGAATTCACATTGGCTATAGATAAGGGGGCAGAAGAAGGGTAAGTGGGGCTAGTTCTGGGATAGGTGCATAGATGGGAGGAAGAAGTGTTTGCTGCTTTTGGACTATTTTCTGGAAAGTCAGAAAAGTTCCTGTGGAAGCAGGATGTGGTGAAGTCTGGTGTTCAGCTAGCCCTTATTGAAAAACAGCTACACTACTACCTCTTATATTAACATGAATCTGAAGTACCTCTGGAAGTTCATTCAAAGTTTCAACACACATTTCATTAGTTCCTTCCATTTCTTCTTCTTATTATTATTTTAAAAATTAAATCTTTATTGTTCAGATTATTACAGTTGTTCCTCTTTTTTCCCCCCATAGCTCCCTTCCAGCCGGTTCCCACCCCACCTTCTGCCCTTACCCCACTACCCACTGTCCTCATCCATAGGTGTACGATTTTTGTCCAGTCTCTTCCCGAACCCCCCCCCCACACACACACCCCTTTCCCCCTGAGAATTGTCAGTCCACTTCCTTTCTATGCCCCTGATTCTATTATTCACCAGTTTATTCTGTTCATCAGATTATTTATTCACTTGATTTTTAGATTCACTTGTTGATAGATGTGTATTTGTTGTTCAGAATTTTTATCTTTACCTTTTTCTTCTTCTTCCTCTTCTTAAATGATACCTTTCAGCATTTCATATAATACTGGTTTGGTGGTGATGAACTCCTTTAGCTTTTTCTTATCTGTGAAGCTCTTTATCTGACCTTCAATTCTGAATGATAGCTTTGCTGGATAAAGTAATCTTGGTTGTAGGTTCTTGCTATTCATCACTTTGAATATTTCTTGCCACTCCCTTCTGGCCTGCAAAGTTTCTGTTGAGAAATCAGCTGACAGTCGTATGGGTACTCCCTTATAGGTAACTGACTTTTTTTCTCTTGCTGCTTTTAAGATTCTCTCTTTGTCTTTTGCTCTTGGCATTTTAATTATGATGTGTCTTGGTGTGGTCCTCTTTGGATTCCTTTTGTTTGGGGTTCTCTGCACTTCCTGGACTTGGAAGTCTATTTCTTTCACCAGGTAGGGGAAGTTTTCTGTCATTATTTCTTCAAATAGGTTTTCAATATCTTGCTCTCTCTCTTCTTCTGGCACCCCTATAATTCGGATGTTGGTACGCTTGAAGCTGTCCCAGAGGCTCCTTACACTATCTTCGTATTTTTGGATTCTTTTTTCATTTTGCTTTTCCGGTTGGGTGTTTTTTGCTTCTTCGTATTTCAAATCTTTGACTTGATTCTTGCGCTCCTCTGGTCTGCTATTGGGTGTAATATTCTTTATTTCAGACCATGTATGCTTAATTTCTAGTTGTTTCTTTATCATAGCATCGAGGGTCTCATTAGTTTTCGTGAGGCTCTCCAAAAGTTTATTGCAAGCCCTCAAAATTGCGTTTTTTAGCTCTATATCCTCCATTTCTGTCATGTTTTTTTGTCTCCGCATTTTTTATGCTTTCTTGGTGCACCCCCTAGTGGTCTTTGTGCGCAGTCTTGTTCTAGTTGAGCCTTGATTGTTGTAGTTAATACTAGAGGGATTTGACCACCAGGCCGACTGGCTGTGTGAATCAGCTGTGTCTGCCGCGGAAAACTTCTGTCCTCTGGGGAGGTGCTAATCTAGCCTTTGCCTGAGGCGATCTGGCAAATGGCTCTGCGCAGGGCTTGGGCGGGGCGGGCTCAACAGGGCGGGCGGAGGGAGCGGTAATGGCCCCTCTCAGTCCCGTTCCCAGAGGCTCTGCTTCTCAGAACCCCAGGAACCGCTGCAAACCACGGAGAGAAAGCTGCCTTCCAACTGATGCCAGACACTCCCGCTTCTCCCGTTTGGGTCCGAGTCCCCAGCGATTCGCCCGTATCTGGAGCTCAGAGTCTGAGACTCCCCCCTGACCGAAAACGACAACCGCGCTCTCAGCCACCAGCCCGCTTTGCGCGCGCACCTCCGCACCTGAGTATTTTCCACACTGCGCCTCCTCTGAGCCTCGGTGTGCTGTTATTTTTCCTTCTAGTTGAAGAGTCTCTCCTCAGCCAGCCTTCCTGTGGTTCTGGGTGATGTCCGTTCCGTCTTTTAGTTGTATTTTTGAAGTGGTTGTTTGCGGCAGCAGTCTCCGGTGTTTACCTATGCCGCCATCTTAGATAATTCCATGAATTATTTTAATTGCAACAATGATCAGGATCATTTATTGGCGGGAGGCATTCCTAAGGAGTGCGGAGGACAGGGAGTAAAATGAAAGCTTGTCTGCATAGTATCTCCATAAAATGGTCAAGCTTTCATTACCAGGGATGTTATACCTGTGACCCTGGGAGAGAGGCAGTGGTGGGCCTAGTGGGGCCGCTACTTGGTCTGGAACATTTATAGGGCCAATCACAGCTTGCAAGAGGATTGTGGCCAACATCATCAGATGCCTCCTCACCCTCAGCCCCCACTTCCTCTTTCTATGGAGTCTGTGAAATCTGAGTTCCATGTCAATATCTAAAGAGCATTGAGGAGAACAGGCAGAAGACACCACACATTCACCATATGGTTATTGAAATGTGGTTTGCAGCTGTGTATGTCGCCTTTCCACATTTTCTTTTCCCGGGGTGTTCAGGAAATACTTTTGAGCAAAGGAATAAACTTAGTTCTGCATTTTCTTCCCTGCTGTTTCTGAAATAGCTCTAGTTGAAGTTCATGATGAGGCTCCCAGAGGAGAAATATTTTCCTCAAAGATGACACCAGGACATTAGGGCACAGGGACGTGTG
>NW_005370568.1:114569-123430 GCF_000412655.1 Myotis brandtii | reverse complement strand
GGTTGTGGGAGGCAGCAATTTCCGGTGTTTACCTATGTCGCCATCTTGGTTTCTCTCCCCTGCCATTTCTTCTGTTAACTGATTAACTCCCTGTCTCTCTTTCCACCCTCCAGCCTACTATATAGTTTAATTTAGGATCATGTCATCACGATGACTGCATTTTTAATGACTATGATAGGCTTATTATTACTTATAGTATGACACAATTTTGTTTTCCTTCAATTTAAATTTCTTTCTATTTATTGCACATCTTTTCAGTCTCCATAAAAAGCCCAAGGGTTGATTGGCTGTTAAGTGCAACTTGTTCCACAGAAAGCAAGATGAACTCAACATCATGGAAATGCTTGAGAAGAGAACCAAACTAAAAATGGAACCAGCAACCTTCTCCCACATTTACCGCCTTCCTCCAAGGGGCAGTTTACTTACCCAGCATTACATTTAAAGTGAGCTTGTGAGCCAAACTCCATACTTCCGTTAGCGTAGACTACGTCGCCATTTACGAGGTCTCCTAGCTGTTGACATGCCTTTTCTAAAAGGAAAATTTCAAATTCGTTGTTTTATACCAATGTCAAAACAGATTGGAATCAAAATAAAAATTCTACATTGTGCTATTAAAACAATGGAAATATTTTGTCTTATTTATTTTTATTACACCTCCCTTTCCCCGGCCGCCTGTCCTGTCACCAACGCCCGCCATGTTCCGCGCTTTTCCCTGGTGGTCAGCGCACGTATAACTCCTGGTTGGTCGAATTCCCACCCGTAGGGACAATTTGCATATTAGCCTTTTATTATATAGGATGATCTGCATATGGCACCGTGTGCCCAGCACCCAAAGTCAAATCATCTCCCATCACATATATTTGGTCTCCTTTACCCTTCATCCCCATACCCTCCAACTCTTCCCTCTGATAACCACTGAACTGTGGTCTGTGTCTATGAGTTTCAGTTTTATAACTCACATATGAGTGAAATCATATGGTTCTTAGCTTTTTCTGACTGACTTATTTTCCTTAGCATAATATTTATGAGGTCCATCCATGTTGCCACTGATGGCCAAACTTAAGATTCACATTTACCCAGAGCATTAATGGCCAAATTGAAAATTTCCTGGAGATTTTCAATGCCTGAAAAAGTACATTGCTACATAAAATCTACATCCACATGAGAAAGCCATCATGTTAATAGTGGAATATGCAGTCTACAATGTGTGAAAATCTTTAGAGCAATAAAAATAAAAATGTTGTGCACTTACTTGTACAAGCCTCCTGGAGAGGAGGTACCCATGTGTTACTGGGCTGACAAACAGTAGACATGGGAAGAAAAGGAACAATACGCTTGTATCCTAGGCGACACTCATATTCTATTGTGTCCCCAGCATTATAAGAGGGTTTAGGATTACCCTTGATTTTCATAGATTGGTATCTTGGTGGGTCATCACAGGCATCTGGGCATGAGAGAATAAGAACATGAAAGTCAAGTATTTTCTTTTCCACCAGCCACGGGTTATGGCCTAGCAGCAGGCAGGTTGTATGGAATAAATGGAAGGTCCTTGGGCAGATTTTAAGTGATTGTGCCAGGCTTTTACCCGATTATGAGCTGTGCTTGCTTTAAATAACATCTTATTAGTGTTTGGTTTCTTTGGGAATAACCTGACTATTCTTTTGACAGTAAATTGAAGAAACAGCAGCAATATTTTTGGTTTAAAATATATTTATAGATATGCATCCTTCCCATTTTTTCCTGAGTTCATTTCACACTCAACTCCCGCCTAAGAGGACTTCTATAGTATATAGCCCTCGTTCAGAGCACTCTTCCACAGTTTGAAACCCAAACTGATGATGACTTGTCACTTGAGGTTCAGTCTCCTCTCGGGAGGCACGTTCCTAGAGGTCAGGGACCATATACCTTCTTTTCCTACTACACTCTGTGCCCCCTGCGTGCTCAAGACATGCTATGGTAAGTGCTGACTCTTAAATAAGCATCGTGGATTTCATAGGTCAAAATAAATATGGACTAAACTATTTTAAAATATGACCTCCTGTCATATGTTTCATATCAGTGAACCGAGTAAATAGAGGTCAATTAAATGTCAAAATTTATAACTTTGACATTATTTTAAGTATAATTTATTCTTCCTTCACTGGAATTCTAATCAATGGATCATGCTTGGCCTCAAAAGTTTTCTGAGGTAGCTGTTTAAACTGTATTACAATATTGCTATGCCATTAGAATTTTTTATTTCTGGATTTTTGGTAGTTTTTTTTCTTCCTAGAATAGTACCTTTTTGACTTCAGCCATTTCTCTTCCTTTAAATTGTCTGTGGGCCTGACAAACTAACAAAGCTGATAGAATTAGTATGTAAGATAATGTGATGGAGACACATCAAGTGAAGTCCTGAAGGGCTAAAAGCATGCAGAGGTCCCTCCTATAAGATTAAGGATCTAAGAAAGGAGCTAGGTCTATGCTGATCCCTGAGAAACCTCTTTTCTTATTCCCTGGATTGGTCTTATGTCAGATTGATGTTAAACTTTAAGAATATGTATTTCTATCAAATCACAAAAATTATGTGACTTTTTAAATTAAATTTATGGGGTAATATTGGTTAATAACATTATGTAAATTTCAGGTGTACAAAGTTGTAAAAGGCCATCCGGAGACTCTAACTGTGAAGTTTAGTCTCTTTCCCTCACCTCCCTTCAACCTCTTCACCACTTCTCTTCTGGTAACCACCATTTTGTTCTCTGTAACTGAGTTGTGTTGTTTGCTTTTTTTGATTTGTTGCTTTTTGTTTTATATCCCACATGAGTGAAGTCATAGTTTTTGTTGTTTTCCTGATGAAGGCCGGTATAGCTATAACCTTTCATCTTATAACTGCTTTTGCTGTATCCCATACCTTTTGTAAGGTTTTAGTTTTATTTTTTTTATTTTCATTTTCCTCAAGGCAGTTTTTGTTTTTCTGTTGGATTTGAATGTTTACTGGCCTGTTAGCTCCTACTGAATATTATATTTCATTTTTCTGGAAATCACTAGTTATAGGAGAGTGGTGGTACCAAGGCAAAAACATTGAGCATTTGCAAACACAAGTGTAACAAGACAGAAAGGATCTCTGCATTCTAGTAGAGCTAGGAGAGAACATATAGATTGGAAAGAGGGACAGAAGGTTAGGGGAATTTGAGCTGGAGTGTGTGGGTCTCCCTGAAATAGTTTTCTCAGAGAAGGTCCCTAATGGTGTAACATAACAACCACGTTTGAAGGACAAGGAGCCAATTATGCAAGAGCAAGGAGGAGCCTGGGGACAGCAAGTGCAGAAGCCCCAAAGCCTCTGAGCAGAAAAGCCTTCCCTCCCAACCGTCATTTGTTAAATGCTCTCAGAGAAGCATGCTCCTTCCTCCAGGGCACCTGACTGGGGTTATCACACTAGCATTGTGTTCTGGTTACTGTCCGCCAGTCCCAGTACCTTTCAGCAAATCTTTATTGATTGTTACTGTGCGCCTGGCACTGGGGATCTAACAGTGAGCAAAACACAGTCGCTGTTTATGTTCATGTGTGTGTGTGTGCAAACAGACAAAGAGTGAAATAAGGATCATGAAAATAGGAATGGTTTGTTATTGGTCACCAGTGTGTCCCCAGAACCAGCACAGGGCCTGGCACATACAAGGCAAATCTTTATTGAATGAATTCTCCTAAGGAGAGAATGCAGCATACAAACTGTATATGTAATAGGATCCTAAAAATCACTTGGGCATAGAAACACAGGCATATAAAGTCGGTTGGAAATACACCAAAGTATTCATTCGTTGCCCTTCGATGGTATGTTTTGTAATATGCATATATATGTATACATATTGATTGTATTCAATGAAACAGGAACCAAACTTAGTGGATGGCCTTCAGCTTTAACTTATCAGCTATAGGAGAAAAACCTATTGATATAATTTATTGTTCATTTCTAATAACTCTCATTTTTCACTAGGTTTGGCTACCAGTACTTTTCAGGTTGCTTCTAATCTCCCCTCAAATGGGACCCAACCTAATGAAAAAAGAGAAAAAACACTGACCAAAAGACATTCGGGAGTAGCATAGGTCATTATCCATATTGGATGGGAATAGGAAGGTGACTCAATGGTAAAAATAAATAAATAAATAAATAAATTTTAAAAAAAGCAACAGCCTGGAAAGCAATACCTATATGATTGGGGGCAACAAGCAGCCTGTTACCTTTTTGTACAAAAAGCACTGCATGTCCTTCCCAATCCTTCTAGATCCCAGGCCCTGGAGCTCGCTCTCACTTAAGGGCTCTGTGGGTAACATGCGCTCCCCAAACCCCATACAAAGCAAGCAGTGAGCTTCCTTGCCCCACACCCTGCACCTCTGGCCTGGACCCTTCTGTAAAGCATATGCCTGGTAACACCCGGCCTGGGCTCCCCCAGCCCAACCCAGTGGGGCGCAGCACCCCACTCATCAAGGCTTCACTAAGCCCAGGGGACACAGGGCAAAGCCTCCCCAGGGGCCCAGCACTGGCCTAAACAACACCCCACACACTGGGCACTGAAGAGCAGGCCCGCACCTTCAGCACCTGCTCAGGGCTTCCCATCTCGTTTTGTTTTTGTTTTTTTAAATTGTTGACAGTATTACACATGTCCCCCACTTCCCCCCATCCACGCAGCTCCCGCCCCACTCCAGGCCTTCCCCACACTGTTGTCTGTGTCCATGGGTTATGCATATATGTTCTTGATCAGCTCAGTCCTCAAATAGGTGCAAGCTTTCGCTAGGGGCAAACACTGACTACACCCAAGGCTCCCCAAGATTCACTGCCAACCACCAAACAACCGACCCTGGGGCCCTTTGAGGTCCCACCCTCCTGAATCCGCCACAGCACAACCCGGAGGCTCTGTGGCTAAGGCTTCTACCCTAACCCCGCATCACCTGGTCCATCAAGCCCTGAGCCTCCTCCCGCACACACAAAGCAAAGTTCCCTTTGCGCTCTGCTCCTGTAGACCAGCTCCCCTACCCGCTCTAGTTTCCCTCCAGAGCTGACACCCTTTTTCTTCCCTACCTGAGCGTGTGGGTAGCAGGAGCTCTAGGGCCAGCACTAGGATCCCAAGGAAGCCCCAAGAAAAGGGACTCTCCAGGCGGCGGGAAGATGCCCTGAGCGGCTCGTAAGAGGCCCTCATGTTCCCCACAACAGAGGGTAACTGGAGGGCCAGGGAGTAATTTGCCTTTTTGAGGGCGGCTACCAGACGCAACAATCCCCAGACTCAAAAGGTGTCACGAGCATTAGGGATTGTGGGCGTGGTCTGGGCTTTTACAGCGGAGTGGGGCGGGGCCAATGGCAATCTGCAGGGCGGAGCCTCCGCCCCCGGCTGTGCTTTCGCCCTGGAGGGAAGGGAGCAAAGCCTGGTCCAGTTCTAACCCACCAGGCCTCCTGCAGGCTGTACTGGCAATAGCTCCCACCTGTGGAAAGAAAGGCTGAGGCGTTCTTCATAAGCCCGAGACAACAAATCTGAACACAGTTTACATGAAATAATGTGTTAAGTCTCCAGCCCTGTAATTTTTCACGTGAGGTGTTGGCCCAGGCCTCACCGAGAAGCTGGCATAGTGTTGGGGGGTGGAGGGGTGGTGGTGGTGGGAGGAGACTAGTGTGTCCACCTATTGGGGAGCTTAGGAGTTTTCTTTGAACACAAGAAAAGTTGTACTTTGGGATTATTCTCATGAGACAGCTCCTCCCTGACTTCTGATCAGATTCACCCAAGGAGCCTGTACAGAGTGATGCTTAGCCGCCACCCTTACAGGTTCTGCCTTCACTCTTCCAGCAGTGGGACCTGGGCTTGCTTTTTGCTGTTTGTTTCAAACTCATCCCAGATGATGCTAATGCGTAGCCAGGGTTGACAACCACCTGTCTGTGGCTTTGCTTCTACAAGGCTTTGCTCCTCGCAGCGTGTTCTGAGGCATTGGTGGCTCCTTTCCTGTGGCTGCGGTAACAAATCACAGCAGATTGGGAGTCTCAGTGTCTTCCGGCCTCTAGAAAAAATACTACAGACTGGGTAACTGGTAAATAACAGAAATGCGTTCCTCACAGTTCTGGAGGCTGGGAGGCCCAAGATGGAGGCCCTGGCAGTGTTGGCATCTAGTGAGAGCCAGCTTTGTGGTTCATGGTCAGGGCCTTCTAGCTGTAAGTTCACATGGCAGAGGCTGAGGGACTTTCTTGGGATTCTTTTGTAGGGACAAGAGTCCCATTCGTGAAGCCTGAGCCCCCATGACCTAGTAACTTCCCAGTGGCCCCACCTCCTAATGCCATCCCCCTTGGAGGTTACGATTTAACACAGGAATGTTGGAGGAACACAAACATTCACACAGTGTCTCAAGACGACACACATTTATTCTTTTTGTTCTGGAAGTCATAAGTCTGAAATCAATTTCACTGGGTGGAAAGCAAGGTATTGGTAGGGACTGGGAGAGAATCAGTTCCCTTGCCTTTTCCAGCTTCTGGAGCTGCATTCTTTGTTTTTTGGCTCCTGCCTCCATCCTCCATCCAGCAGCATTTTGCTTGAGTGGTCACATCGCCTTGTGCTGTCGTCACATCTCCCCCTGCCTTCCTCTTAGAAGATTACGTTTAGGGCCCCACGTGGATAAGCCAGGGTAACCGCCCCATCCCAGGTCTCATCAGAGAAAACCCTTTGCCGTGCAGGTAACATCACAGGTCCCAGGAATAGCGTGGCCTCAACCCGATATCTGTGAGGCCACGATTCAAACCACCGGAAACAGCAGACCTGTTGAATCAGAATCTGCATTTTATCAAGATCATCTTGCGATTCACCTACACACTAAAATGTGAGAAGCAGGGCTCTGTGGGATCTTATCCAAAGATTCTCTTATAATGGAGTCCCATGTCAATTGCAACTTGAAGAAATATTTTCCTAGGAGCCTTTTCAGGTGGGGATAGATGTTCAATGACCCATCATTTTCCCAAACACCATAAATAAGTGCTCATCTAAACATCAGTAGATGACAGAATTGAAGCTGAAGTATGGTAGCAACCATTTCAGGTGGAAACTGTAGTTTAACTC
Organism: Myotis brandtii; assembly: GCF_000412655.1. Taxonomy (NCBI): domain Eukaryota; kingdom Metazoa; phylum Chordata; class Mammalia; order Chiroptera; family Vespertilionidae; genus Myotis; species Myotis brandtii. The sequence goes on along the minus strand of NW_005370568.1, from coordinate 116,363 downwards.
TAACCCTGTTGTTTGGCTTAACAATAGAAAAGTTACTTTGATTTTCTGAATTGTATAAATCATCCCATTCGATTGAATGCCTTATTGATTGTAACATGACTATCCCATTGATTGTGATCTTACTGGTTATCGAAGCACATTCTTCTGTACCTGGGAAGCAGGACAGCACAATTATCCTAAATTGTTTTAGTGGCCACAGATGGTGCGTTCCAGTTGACTCAGTGGTCCTAAGACCAGGACAGTGCAATTACTCTAAATTGCCTCGATGGCTCTAAATCAGGGGTGGGCAAACTTTTTGACTCGAGGGCCACAATGGGTTCTTAAACTGGACCGGAGGGCCGGAACAAAAGCATGGATGGAGTGTTTGTGTGAACTAATATAAATTCAAAGTAAACATCATTAAAAAAAAGGGTACGGTTTTTTTTTTTTAGTTTTATTCATTCCAACCAGGCCGGATCCGGCCCGCGGGCCGTAGTTTGCCCACGGCTGACCTAGGGCCAGGGGGAAGGGAACAATGGGGACATTATTGTTTAATAGGTATGGAATTTGAGTTTGAGATGATGAAACATTCTGGAGAATGGACAGTGTTCATGGTTGCACAGCAGTGTGAATGTATTTGATGCTGCTGAACTATACGCTTAAAAATGGTTAATAGGGAAAATTTTATGCTAGGTATATTTTACCAGGATTTAAAAAAGTAAAGTAAACCAGTGAGATGCACCTATGAAAAAACAGTGGTACAATCTGGATGTACAAGGCAGGATGATGTCTTTTTGCTGTTATTTTCTTTTCATTTTTACCTATTTATTTACTTGGTTTTGCCACCATCTTATTACTATGAGATTTGGGAATGACCCCTCATAGTCCCGGATTGCAATAAATGTGACTATTTAATTCGACTTCTTGAGGCGTCCTTCTGTGATTCGCGGGGTACATTACAACAAAGCCACATGCCCTAACCTAAATCCCAGGATAGCAGAGCTGTTGCTTGTTTCTGATAGTCGGTATAAGGCTTTCCACATACTGAAACATACAATAATTCATTTTTTAAAAAAGGTACATAAAATAACCACACGTGGCTCCCCCTGCTAACATGGGTGTTACTATCCTGCTGCAGGTTTTCCTGGGCAAGCAAGTCAGGAATCAGGGTGGGTAACTTTCTCAATGTGATCTGTACTTATTTCAGCTTATTTTCTCTGGTATGTAAATGAGAGAGAGGGAAGGAAAACAGTTTACAGACAACAACCCCGGCATTCATAAGGGACAAAGTTTATCCTTTTATAATGTTAATCTCACAAGAGGATACCAGAAAAGAGTTTGTTAATACCACATTCAACGTGACATTATAAAGGTCTTCTGGTAAGGAAAGTAATGACAAACCTCCGAATAAGGACAATTTGAAAGGCTACCGAAGGGATTGTCAAATGCTATAAATTTCCACACGAGGGCAGCAGTGCTATGACTTTCAAGAACCACAGCTTCATACTTTCATGGATGAGACTGGAAATGGTGAAAGCAAGGTAGGTTAGAACAAAAGTGGGTACACTCACTCAAACTTGCATGCTTTCAGGAAGTCAGTACACCAGGTTAAATAATTCTCTTGAGTACAGGTATGCAAATTCTTAAAGTATGTTAAAAAGTTCATTCTGAGTTACAATATTAGCTGGTCAGATGTTACTAAATTTTAGAAAACCAGAGTTGCCTACTTTCCTTAAACCAAGAATCTCCTTTAACAATGCAAATTCAAATTCCTCACCTTGAATTCTCTCTCTCTCTCTCTCTCTCTATATATAT
>NW_005370568.1:110768-114209 GCF_000412655.1 Myotis brandtii | reverse complement strand
GATTTAATAAAAACTCAAATTTCTTATGTAAATATAAGCCTTTACCTCCTGTGTTTATAAGTTTCCATGTACAAATGGACTGTGGATGAGAGTCACTAATGCAGAGGTTTTCAACCTTAGCTGCATATTAGAAACACTTGGGGGGCTTTAAAAACATCCCTCTGCCCAGGGCACAGAGCAGAACCATGATGTTGGGAAACGCTGTGTGGAAGCTCTGCCAGTGATAGCAGCCATGGCTGAGTCCCAAGGAGCCTGATCTCAGAGCTCCAGCAACCTGATTTAATGCCAAGAGTAAGGGTTTTCGCATAAATAAGAAAACATCTTAACAGTTACCCAAATCAAACTTTATAATTTCCTTGTTGGACTTGGGATTGTAAGTACTTAGCCATACCCACGCATTAAACTGATGTGGAAGGATGTCTCCTAGCAGACAGTGTCTACAGATACTCAGATGTGGTTGCCTCAAGCTGGGTGATAGGACACCTGGGCAGAAATCAGGAAAAGCTTCACCCAGTGGGCATGAGGCACTGGCCCTGGAAGATGCCCAGGATCTGAAGAAAATTTGGGATTTAATTGTAGAATGTCTTCAAGCATCCTGAGGAGGAACTTGGACTTCTGCTGTAGGTGTCACTGAACACCTGTGAGCAGGAGAGGCACGTGATGGGCTGGGAGTGGAGAAGCCCGGATGTACGTCAGGCTCTGAGATGTGAGGAGCAGGAGTCATGACTGTGAGAGTGGAAAGGTTAGAGAGGGTGGGACCCCATTAGAAACGTACTCTGATTTGAAATCAAGCACCCTGGAAATGAACACATTGACACAAGCAAACTTCATCCACCCTGCATTGTATTTACCGGATTTGAAGACCACATTTTCCAGAAAATAAACCATACATGGGGCTCCCATTTCTTCCAGTTTAAGAAACTTATAATTGAAATAAACTTCCATCTCTGTCATTTAAACAACCTTTCCCACAGTAAACTGGTTTCTCTCTATATTTAAGTAATTAAGAAACTATTTGACAAGAGGACATAAATGGTAGTTATACTTATATCCATCTCACATGTAAACATATTCACATATGAAAATAATATGAAGTAGAACCTATCTTAAAAGTCAATTTATATTGGGAAGCATAACAATTTTTGATTGAAAAATTCCCAAGACTTTAAAAAATAAATAGTACAGCCATCCATGTTTCTAATTAATTCAAGAATGTAAGCAAACACTACATTCTTGAAAATAAGTATGTGAAAACGAGTGCAGTAATCCTTCTATATTTAAGTCAGAATTCTTGATTATTTCTGCTCAACCTCATCTTCCTAATGTCCCTCACCAGAGATGAGAAGGAGAAGGAACACTTAAGGCAGTGGTTCTCAACCTTCTGGCCCTTTAAATATAGTTCCTCATGTTGTGACCCAACCATAAAATTATTTTCATTGCTACTTCATAACTGTAATGTTGCTACTGTTATGAATCGTAATGTAAATATCTGATATGCAGGATGGTCTTAGGCGACCCCTGTGAAAGGGTCATTCAACCGCCAAAGGGGTCGCGACCCACAGATTGAGAACCACTGACTTAAGGCATAATAAAATGTCTTTATAGAGTAAAACAGTATTCACTCTGGTCCATTCTGATTTCTCAATAATTTCCTTTGCACGGCAAAGTTTTTTGGCCCAAATTCTTCTACTAAATTTTATAAAACTGCAAACAAAACTTGTAAAAATGTAATTGCATTTATAGTGGCAGCCCCTCCTCTTTGCCCATGGCTCATTTGAAAGAGATCCTGCGAGGTGTGAGGACTTGGAGAGGGAGGGCTCTGGTCCACCTGAGCATAAAGTGCTACCTGAGCTACGTGATTTTTCTCCTCTGCATAGGACCAACAGCCAATGCACAAAGTTTAGTTGTGTTTTTTTTTTTCTTTCCTGAAATACGTGGCTTAATGTTTACTCTGCCTTTTAGCAGGTGAGGTGAGACCCACACAAAGACTAATTCTGTTGCAACTTGGAATATCTGATGGATTTACTCTACAAAACTGCCTCCTGTCAGGTGACTTATTGAAGTGAGAGAGCTTTTTACTCACGTCTGGAGAGAAAACCCCCTAGGCCAGAATTCAGAGCGCATTCTATGGTCTCTCTTAAAGAGGGGAATTCTCCCCAAGAAAACTACAAGACCACAGTGTTCACTTTGTACCAAGCGGGCATTTGTGTTAGGAGTGTTAGCGCCCACTAACTTTTCACAGAAGTAAGCAACTGAGTCTAAATTGTTTTTAATTCTTAGACTGGTTTGTTGATGTTAGAAAAGGTGGAGAACAAATGCCAGACATTAACTTTATGGCTTCTCTAAATTACTGAAACGGAATTTTTGGACTGGAACAAGCGGTGTTCCCCTGGGCAGGATTGTTCCCTGGATTCTTTGTCCGTGGGATTCGAAGAATGAATCCATGGACGAAATGTGCTATAGCCAAGGTGGCAATTTATTGAAGAACAAGTACAGACACCCACATGAGGAAGGAGAAAGAATCTTACAGCAGAGACTCCCACGTGGGGAGGGCGAAGAGTCCCCTGAGTTCCTTTTCCCTATGGCTTATAAAGGCTGCGGATCATGGTGCCTTGATATCCCCTCAGATGGGTCACTATTCCCTTGGATTGGTTCCTATAGTAACTTATGAGCTCAAAGGTTGAACCGCACATGGGACAAGTGAGGTTTCCACCCCTTCTTTATAGTTTTCCTCTTCCCTTTGGGGTTTCTTCTCCTTCTGAATGAAGGGCTTCATTCCCTTTATTTTGTAATTTATTTTGCTATTTTCAGCTTCCTCATTCGATGGAAATGTACCTGTTGCAGCTTTTCAGCTTCTCTATTCTATGGAAATATACCTTCTCTGCTCTGCAGCCCTGTGCTTCTCCCATGGTCCTCTTAATTTCTAAAAATGTCCTAAACCTGTCTTTTTCATCCCCCAAAATTCCTGTTTCAGTACCAAGAAGTTACAAAAATATTTTTCAAAATAGAATTTTACCTAATCTACTGTAAGATTATTTTTTAATAATATTTTAGTTAAGGAAGTGAAATTTTTTCAAATTCTCAATTTTCAGTGTTCTCGTTTTTAGTTTGATGGCTGAGGTGGCATAGACATATGTGTAAAGACTTTATACTATAGATTTTTGAAAAATAATGGTGGAGTAAGTGGAAGCTACTCTGACACTCTCCTGGAATTACAACTAAAATACAGAAAAACCACCCTCAATAATCAACTGAAGACTAGCTGGAGAGAACCCCAATAACCAAGGATGGAAACAGGATAGGGCTTGCAGTGATGGCGAACCTATGACACGTGTGTCAGAGGTGAAACGTGAACTCATTTTTTTGGTTCATTTTTCTTTGTTAAATGGCATTTAAATATATAAAATAAATATCAAAAATATAAGTCTTTGTTTTACTATG